>NW_027069551.1:24186-84258 GCF_002906115.3 Quercus suber | reverse complement strand
TGCCTTGGTTCTGTCTAACGCTTTCATTTCTCTATAAGTATCTAGTTTCCCCATAGGTTTGAGTCCGAGGACCATGCAATACCTTGGTTCTGTCTAGTACCCAGGTATAGAGGAGCGAGTAGTTTCCCCATAGGCTTGAGTCCGAGGACCATGCAATGCCTTGGTTCTGTCTAACGCTTTCATTTCTCTGTAAGTATCTAGTTTCCCCATAGGTTTGAGTCCGAGGACCATGCAATACCTTGGTTCTGTCTAGTACCCAGGTATAGAGGAGCGAGTAGTTTTCCCATAGGCTTGAGTTCGAGGACCATGCAATGCCTTGGTTCTGTCTAACGCTTTCATTTCTCTGTAAGTAGGGGTTTGTCCTCGGACCGCTTTACTGGAGACGATTCCTCCTTGGGTCAGATTATGATCTTACACGTGGCGTTGATCTCGCCTCCAGCTCGAGCCCCCATCTTTTTCATTTACGTAGCGTCCCTTGGCCATTCGTGTTCTGCGCTTGACGCTTCGGTGCGCGAGACGCGCCTTCATTAATGTCCTCGTGAATGAACACAAGTCCAACGGTCTACGCCCCCTTGGAATTTGGTAGCTTCATTATTAGCCCTGCTGGTAACTCGCTTTTCGAATTCTGTGTGGATTAATTCTCACCAACCCTCATTCTCTATATAAGGCTTTTCGAGGGGATGGTTTCTCTATACTCCATGAACCTCCCAACACAAACAGAAAGAACACACCCTTTCAGCTCTCTAAGCCCCTTTAATAACCCAGCCGAAATTGTGACCAGAGTTAGTAGATATGGGGCGGCTTTGGGCAGGTGTGAGGACATCCGTGCCAAGAGCCGTTGTGGCCGCAGCCCCCACTGGGCTTCCGGTGCGGCAGAGTCTAGGTGTAACCCCGATGGGGCTATGCACGGTGGCCCGGATGGATGTCGTTGAAGTACCTAATGTCTCTCCTCGGCGCGCACCCCCGACGGAGGAGACGTGCGAACTCATGTTATGGGCGGTGCTCGAGTGTTGCCGTCTCCAACGACCAACGCTCGTGAGGATTGGAGAGAATCAAAGGAACATCACGGGGGAGGGCGTCCTAGAGCCCCTGCATCTGCTCCTCGCTTTGTTCAAGCTCTGCCGCTCCGAGAAAGGAGTTGTTGGTGGCCTTGAAGCGAGCCAGCCTCAGCCCCCCTCTGCCTTCTTATTGTCAAGTTCTCCCATTCTCTTGACGCCAATAAGGGTACGGGTTGACACTTCCCTCTAGCTAGTTTTAGGACGGGTCCACCTGGGCCTCTGATTGTAGAACTAGCTTGTAGGAATAGTTTTAAAACACGCCTGCCTGAGCCTCTGATTGTATTCTGTACTTTTTCTTTTTATGAAATAATATCAAGCTTCCTTTCTTTGCTATTGAATCTTCTGTCTTGAAATTTTATCTTTCCGCAATGTTTGTTTGGTAGTTTTTTTTTTTTCTTCTTTTTTTTTTTTTTGCATCACCACCGATCTTCCGTAGAATGATTATTTAGAACAACTGCCTATTACGCCGGCCAACGCACAAATCCTTCCCACAGACGACGCCAATTGTAGGGTCAGTTTTTGTTGCCCAAGCCCAAAGGATATGGGTTAAAGGCCCAACGAACCCAGAACAATGAATTTGTAGAGAGTGGATCGAAGGTTTAGGCGCTGGCCGGCGTTCACGAAACCTGAACCCCCTTTTTTTCTTTGAAAAAATACTTAGAACAATTTACAACTGGGGGAGCCTCCTCGGACCATGGCCAAGGAGGCTTTCTCTTTCCCCATTCCAAAGACCCCCCCATACATTTTGCTTACATTTCTTTATATATCCCCATCTTCTTCCTCTTGTTGATCATCTATTGACCTTCCTCCTGATGGCCTATCCCATCAAAGGTCATATCCGTGCTTAAGTGGTTTACCCTGATCGATGCCCCCCTGTCAAGGAGTTACATCCCCATTAATGCGGCCAGAGGGGTTAGGTGAATGTATTCAATGTCGAGGTGACAGTTTGCCCAGAGCTTGCCCTCTTCCGTACCGAGGTCTCGGACGACCGAGGATAGGGTCATCCTCGGACCCATCATGCGTCCTCGGCATAGGCCATTTGGACCTGGGTTGAAGTGGGCTGAGGCTACCCGATTTTCTGGCCCCACAATACATATATAGCAAGAAAATTATATGACACTGTCCTCTTAGATTTTCAGTTGTTTATCATAAAAATAGCTTTCAAAATTTATTTTTGTAATTTGTTTCCCATAATTAAATGCAATACAATAAGGAAAGAAGTCCAAAATTACAATAATGATCATGCCTAATTTCTTCCCCTAAATGTCTAATTTATCTAATCTAATTAAATTATCATAGTTTTGAAAGAAGTTCAAATGCCTTTTCTTTTTGGTATTGCTATGGACATAACAAAAACCACAATAATTTCATAACTTTCCTAAATTACATTGCCAACTCATACAAGGGCCCACCACAATCTCAAAATTTTTAAATAATTGGGCATGCTAATTTGGAAATGTTTTTAACTTATTGTGGGATTTTGTTTTGACCATAACATTTACTCTTCTATGAGCTTCTAAGCCAGCACATTATGGCCTTGTGCTTGATCCCAGCTATCATGAGCAATTTAAAGAATTAGCCATATTCTCAAAGGAAGCGGCCCTACTTCCATGCTCATTTAGGTGTATCTATCAAGGATGCTCTCGTAACTAACATCCCACTCATAAAGAGCTATAGATCACATTAAGAGTTTTTTTTAATATAAAACTCATCCTACATAATGTTACAAGATACATGCACTTACATCATAGTTAGGGACAAGAGTACTCGTACTCAAAATTTAGTGCATGTTATACTAACTACTCTATGATTCGTTCTTCTCTTTGAACCTAGTTCTTGGGATCTCCAGTCTCTAGGTAGGGTATCCTCATAGGTAATTTATTTTCTTTGGGCTTTAATCCCATCCCCCTCGATGTACATCTAGACTTTTGACTCTAAATAGAGATTTCATCATTTCATTTATATACAAAGCTCAAATGTCTAGGGAAAAACACTTTATTTTATATAACAATATTATAATAAAAAAGTGCAAATATAAGATAGATTCATCTTTACCATTTTTTAAAACTACAAAAACCTAAGCTATTTTCTTCTTCACTAGCTTAAGCTTAATTAGCTTTTTGATAGAATCATCATATAAATGGCTAGTCATAATCACATTCAATTTTTTTTCATCACTATATATTCAATGTAGTAGCATGCTTTAATGTATGTGTTTCTAGTATAGCAGAAACCACTTTAAACATGATATATCATCATTTATATATATATATATATATTACTCTTTCTCTTGGTGGTTATTCACAAAATTTATCTCACTAAATTTTTTTTTACACCATTTCTCAACTCATAAATATATGGCAAGAGATGTAGGTTTATTTGCATCTACATAGGACCAGTAGTCTCTAACTACTAGGAACCATTCTTCGGAACAAAAAAAAAATGTTCATAATTTCACAAGTATAAGGGACTCAATATTTTTGTAAAACTTTGGCATCATTATACAACAGTTGTATAAGAGGAATGTCTATTCATTCTCATTTTATTTTTGGCACAAATATAAGTGTCTAGCTTATACAAGGCACCATTGTAACTTTGTTGTACAATAGGAATACCACCTTCACGTGACACCATTGTTCTCACTTAACAATAGGAGTGTCTATTTCACCATAAGACTAAACTTTCTTACACTTAGGCCACAAAATAATTTTTATCTCAATTCTCAAGATAATTCATATGGTTGAATCTTATCATCAATTATTTTATGAGTCCCGAAAAATATTTCTCAGATTTTTTATTTTTATTTTTCTTTTCATGTTCCTCAATTTCAATACCCCCACTATATGACAAAATTCAAATGAAAAACATGGCACATAAAATTCTCAATTATTTAAAAGCACATGAACTCTTCTCAATATAAGGTTCTTCAAAATAGAAACACCATAATTTATGGGGTTCATAAAAATTCATGATATTTTTTTTTAATACTCATAAATCCCATCAAATTTTTTTCTTGTATGAAACATGACCATTTTCAATTATTCCAAATTGCACATGGAATTCAAGACATAACTATAGAAACTAGAAACGTATAACTATTATACATGTATGTCGACACATTTGTCAGTAAGAGTCAGTAAGGAACACATTTTTTACAGTTGGCATCATAATGTAGTAAATTTTTTTTTTTTTTTTTAGAATACTAAGTATTTTAACACACACATAGGGATAGCAATTTTTCCCTACCAGCTTAACCCGCCTCGCAAAGTGGTGGGGGGGATGGGGCAAGATTTTAGCCCCACCACAGGGCGGGGCGGGGATGGGTTTAAATTTTTAGACCCACCCTACCTCATCCCTCCTCATCCCCACCCCACCTTACGTTGCTAAGGGTTATAATTGTAAAATTTTCATACCCTAAAACCCTACTATTTAAATAAATATATTAATATTAGCTTATTTTATTATATCCAATGTGGTTCTCTGCCTTTATTTTGTTATGTGTTATACTATAAGAATTTTTTTTTTTTTTTAAATGATTGTTTTGTTAAACACTTAGATATATTATTCAATTTTTTTCTAAAATTTTATTTGATTTGATAGGATAAATTTAGTTGTAATTTCAAGTATATTTTTATTAATGAAATAGGTTTCAGTAAAAAAATTGTACTAGTTGTAGGAAAAATTAACAAAAAGTAAAGTTTTATGGGGGTAGGGCGGGGCTTCACAGGGCCCCAAGGGGTGGGGATGGGGTGAGAAATTTTTCCCCGTTATGCAGGGCGGGGCGGGGATAGAGCAAGATAAAACCATACAGGGCGGGGACAAAGACCCCATCCTTCGGCCTCGCCCCGCCCTGCCTCATTGCTATTCCTACACACACACACACACACATACAAGGGGAGAGAGGAGAGGTAGGGATGGCAATGGGGCGAGGCAGGGTCAAAGGATGAGGTCTCCATCCCCGCCCTACATGGTTTTATCTTGCCCCATCCTAGCCCTGCCCCGCATGATGGGGAAAACTTTCTCACCCCATCCCCACCCCTTGGGGCCTCGCGAAGCCCTGCCTTACCCCATAAAACTCTACTTTTTGTTAATTTACCCTACAACTAGTACAATTTTTTTAATGAAACCTATTTCGTTAATAAAAATATACTTGAAATTACAACTAAATTTATCCCATCAAATCAAATCAATTTTTAGAAAAAAAAATTGAATAATATATTCAAGTGTTTAACAAGACAATCACCAAAAAAAAAAAAAAAAAAAAAAAAAAAAAAAAAAAACCTCATACTATAACACATAACAAAATAAAGGCAGAGAACCACATTAGGTAGAATAAAATAAGCTAATATTAATATATTGTTTAAATAGTAGGGTTTTAGGGTATGAAAAATTTACAATTATAACCCTTAGCAATACGGGGCGGGGTGGGAACGGGGAGGGGCAGGGTGGGGTGGGTTTAAATTGTCTAAACCCATCCCCGCCCCGCCCTGTGGTGAGGGGCTAAAATCTTGCCCCATCCCCACCCCACCACCTTTGTGGGGCAGAGAAAACTTGCGCGGGGCGAAGCGGGGAGGGGTGGGTTAAGCGAGGTGGGGCAAAATTGCCATCCCTAAGGAGAGGGGAGAAGGTTTAAAAAAAACTAACAGTAGTGTATATTCATTAATTGAATACTAAGTATAATATTAATCTTATGTTTATATTCAACCAAATACTAGGAATTAAAGAAAATTCCAAATTTAGCCAACACTACTAATTGAAATTGGTAAGAAACTACTAACATTAAAAAAAAAGTTTTAATGGGAAATTCGGACATTACAAAAGGTTTAAAATTTTCCATTATACCACATAGCAAGCTGTAATGGAAATTGCAAACTACCACCACGCACCCTTGGTGTAGTGGTTATTCCACAAGTATAAGTGTTTGTGGGGTGTGGAGGGAAAGGACCGGAGTTCAAGTCTCCAGGAGAAAGTTTCACATACATATGCACCTAGATTAAGTTAGAGTAGAATTTCTATCTTGTATCCAAAAAAAAGAAATTGCAAGCTTACCAATTACTTCCCATATTTCTTTAACACCAAATTAGGAATTTCGTAAATGCATATTCATTGTATTTCCAAATCTCACGTAGATGTTAAATTATATACCACCTCATTTTTTTTTTTTCCAAACATATAAATATATCAAAATTTTTTGCACAAATTCATTCCTAATATTTATAGTAGTTTATATAAATCAAGTCAGTTTTGCTCAAATGACTTTAACTACTACCAATAAAAAAATTCAATACATATCGACACACATAGCATGAAATTATATACCGTGCCACAAAATTTTATTCTTATATGGTAGCAATATATCGAATAAAGTAAGAGATACTTTACCACGAACTCATAATTTCTTGCCTCTTAGATTGCCTTTCATTTGAGGGCTTGTTGAGATTTCCGCCATTGAACTCCAAGGTTTAAAATTAAATCTCCATGAAATTGTTATTCCATAGCCACCATTCCATATGCCACCATAAACAATTTATCAATACATATATAACCAATGAATTCAAAGAGAAATCTAGAAAGATCTTATTCACGGACAAAAATATATACGTAGTAAGTTCTCCAATTTATCAAATTTATATATATAACAAGAATATATATGATCACATCATATTTCCCGTAAACATTGAATCCTCTCAAATTGTTGCTCTTAAGAACAATAATTGACAAATAAATTGAATTTCATTATATTCAACATATCATATAAATGATTAAAATTCACATAATTAGATTCATCATAAAATTAGAGAACAATGGAATCATATTACCTCGATGATGCTTCAAAGTTGTTTCATAACATTAGAAGCAAATTACTGTTAATTCATATATATTTTTAGATGGCAGGGTTAAGACGTGGACCAAGTCACAGTCTTGAGACAATATATGCGTCTATGGGGTTTCCAATGTAGTAGACTAAAACATTGTGCATGTTGCCCCCATAATACAACAACCTAGCCACTTTCGCTGATTATCCTTACAAGCCTACACCGATTGTAAGATATGAAGCTCTCAATATAGTACCTTCTTTTTACCCAGAAATAATGTACTAGGGATATATATTTTTTTAAGCGAAGAGAACAGACAAATAAATTATATCATAGTTTTGTATTTCATGAAAATATATTAGGATTAAAAGTTGCTTTTCTCTCTCTCCAACATGGCCGTACATATAATGTTGTATATATGGAAAATATATGTGCCATAAGTCATTACAAACCATGTTTAATGGCATTAACATTTGAAATAACTTTTTTCCTTTTGTTATTTGACTAAACGTATATGGCAGAAGGACATGTAAATGATATGACAACTGTATGGAATTATAACCCATTAAAACATTGAGTTATATATGAAAGGAAACATCATAACTTGCTTTTAATGGTCAAAAACATTTTTATTAGGAAATGAATTTGGTAAGGAAGTATTGCCATATACATTCAGCCACTAAACTTCCATTTAATCACTAATATTTATATTCATCAATGGAACAATTATTTTAAAATAACATTTAATAAAATTTAATATTTTTATCAAAAATAATCCAATAGATGATGTATGCAATGATGCTACTTGTCATTTTGTCAAAGAACAAGATTTTCTTATATACTCTTCATCTAAATAGAGTTTGTTTCTCCAACATGGCCGTACATATAATGTTGTATATATGGAAAATATATGTGCCATAAGTCATTACAAACCATGTTTAATGGCATTAACATTTGAAATAACTTTTTTCCTTTTGTTATTTGACTAAACGTATATGGCAGAAGGACATGTAAATGATATGACAACTGTATGGAATTATAACCCATTAAAACATTGAGTTATATATGAAAGGAAACATCATAACTTGCTTTTAATGGTCAAAAACATTTTTATTAGGAAATGAATTTGGTAAGGAAGTATTGCCATATACATTCAGCCACTAAACTTCCGTTTAATCACTAATATTTATATTCATCAATGGAACAATTATTTTAAAATAACATTTAATAAAATTTAATATTTTTATCAAAATAATCCAATAGATGATGTATGCAATGATGCTACTTGTCATTTTGTCAAAGAACAAGATTTTCTTATATACTCTTCATCTAAATAGAGTTTGTTCCTCTAAGCATAAATTATATTGTAACTTCTCATATACCAACATCTATATATATTATATCTAAAAGCTGAAGAGTAGCATTTATTGTTGCTACACTCCAGTGGAGCCACATCAGCGTACATGTCATTATCATTTTTATTTCCAATTTTCCTATAATTTTTTTTAACATTTGTTCATTTAAAAAAATAATTACATTTTTTCTAACCTTTCTCTATCCCTTACCATTTCATCTCCCCACTACCTTCTACCTTAATATCATTTTTCATCATTACTTTCATCTTCCTTTTTTTGTCCTCTCTTATTCACACTCTTACTATAAATTTGTCATTCTCTCTTCCATTCTTTACATACTTTTCCATCACAAAAAAAGTTCTCTCTCTCTCTCTCTCAATTTTTTGGTGAATTTTTTATTTTTCTTGCATCTCTGCTTTAGGTTGATAAATTTTTGTGTTCTTTAGAACTTTATATTGAGCTGATGCGATTTTGTTTTGTGATTTAAGTTTTTTTTCTCTCTTTAATTGTTAATTTTATTACATGTGTTTTTCTTTAAATTCTTAGTTTGGCTTGCTTCGAATTCACATATTTAGTTGTTCTATATATGTTATTTTTGTACAACATGACATTTGTTCTATGAAATTCCTTTTAGACTTGCTACGTTATCTTTTCAATTGATTTTTTTTTTCTCTCCTCATGTGCAGTGATTGACTTCTAGCAAAAAATATTCTATTTATATATTTAGAAATCTATTTCTTCTTAATTCCAACTGTTTAAATTTTTTATGGGCCATGGATTCTATTGAGCAATTAATATGAAAAATAAAATAAAAGTAAAATAAATTCTACAATAATTTGCTTTACAGGGATTGACTCCTCTAAGTTATACATTGCTTCTTAAAAGTAGTGTGAGAAAACTAATTTTTGGTCTGTCTATGTAACTAATGTTTCTAATCTTTTGAAAGTTTGTGGAGCATAAACCCTACTAATTAGGCCATTTAAATCATTTGAATTAAAAATCAATTATAACATAAGGAACAAAGGGGTCATAATGCATTCATGTTCTCCTCATATCGTGATAAATTTGAGTAGTTGAATAGTATTGTTGTTTAATTTACCACTACTATATATTTTTTCTTGAAAGCTACATATCATCGATCGTAACACCAAATGGATATTTCAAAATTCATTTTCATGATTACTTTGTTGTGTGGTGAGTTGAAACATTGTTGGATAATGATGTACGTTAGATTGTATATGTAGCCTCTTGACTTGCAAAGGGTAAGTACTAATTTATGCTAAGTTTTTGTTATTGATATTCTTTATAGCTATAATGGTTGAGGTCTAATGAGACTTCATTAATTTATGCGAGGCTTCAATTTCACCCTAATGACAAGTAATAAAACAAGACAATTCATGTTCAGCTTTTAAGTCTATTCTTTAAAAAAAATGCTTAGGTTTCTGGTAACCACCAATTTGTTTTGTTAACTCAACATCATAAAATAACTTAAATTTATTTATATGGATAGGGTTTATCATTTTCATGTTGAAAAAAAATAAATAAATTCAAGCTAACATCAATAGCACTACTACGATTGACCATTTAAATTTAGTCATATCCTCCATATCATTAAATTATTAATATTTTCTCATTTTTTAAATTTTTAAAAAATGAAACATATAATGTTTTAATTAAATACAAATAAATAAAAATTTCCTTATAAAATTGTACTCATTTTTTTTTTTTTAACATTTACACTTTCTTCAACATTTCTCATTCCTTTCACATTTTCATCTCCCTACTACCATCTACCTTAATATCACTCTCCATCTTTCCCTTTATCTTTATTTATTTTGTTTATTCTTATTCTTATCCTCTTATTATAAAATTTTCATTATCTTTTCTATTCTATATTTCTATGCATAATTTTCCCTCACAGAAAAGATTATTTCTCTTTCTAAATTTTTTGTTGGATTTTTTATTTTTCTTGCACATCTGCTTTAGGTTATTAATTTTTTGTATTTTTAAGAACTCTACTTTGAGTTGATGCAATTTAGTTTTGTGTTTTAAGTTTTTTTCTTTTTTGTTCTCTCTAATTGTTAAATGTTATCCTATTGCATTATAAAAAATATAATATTATTCTATTACATAGCATGATTTGAATAATTTTACCATATAAGAATTTTACATAAGTTATGTAGACAAAAGCAAAACAACAACAACAACAACAACAACAATATATATATATATATATATATATGTATGTATTTATTTATGAGACAACTCTAAAAAATTATCACACGCGGGTGTACGACTAGTGTTAATAAAGTTCATGATGTTCTGTTTCCTCTCTTTTTTTTTTTTTTTTTTCTTTTTTAACCTTTACTGGTAAAAACAAGGAAAACATATAGGAATAAATGAAAAAAAGGAAAGCTTGGCCATCTGATGTAGCGTAGGAGTGTAAAAGCAAAATATGTAACACACAATAACTATAACTATTCCACAAAAGCTAAATTCTACAAGAACTATAGACTAGTAGGCAAAAGAATATGACAAAACCTCTGAATAGAAACTAACTTGATAAAAACTTAATGATCATCATCTCCTCCTAAAGAGATTTTCACATACTCCTTTCACAAAAAGGCATAATAAAGACTTAGTTCTACAAGAAATAGGAAAACAAAAAATCATAATTCATTTGGGATAAGGAAAAGAATATATTTTATCTATTTAATCTTATCTAATTTATTACATCTAATCTTTTTTTAAAGACATTTATTACTTAATCTAATTAAATATATTATAATTGTTGAGCAATGCTATGACATTCTTTTTGTTGTGTCCTTAGCATTACTCAAAACAATTTGAAAAAAAGCCCAAAAAGTCTTTTGTTTTTAAATAGATAAATTTAAAAAATTATCTGCACGATTTTAAAATTATACATATATAGCAAGAAAATTATATGACGCTGTCCTCATAGATTTTGAGTTGTTTATCATAAAAATAGCTTTCAGAATTTATTTTTGTAATTTGCTTCCTATAATTAAATGCAATACAATAAGGAAAGAAATCAAAAATTACAATAATAATTACACCTAATTTCATCCCATAAATGTCTAATTATATCTAATCTAATTAAATTATCATAGTTTGGAAAGAAGTTCAAATGTCTTTTCGTTTTTATTATTGATATGGACATAACAAAAAACTACAATAATTTCATAACTTTCTGAAATTACATGGCCAGCTCAAACAAGGGCCCACCGTGATCTCAAAAATTTTAAGGCGAATTTACACTTTGCCCATCTCTGATTTGCTCCAAAAACATTTTGCCTACCTGTGGTTTAAAAATTAACAAATTACCCAGTCGAGGTTAGCTTTGCTTGTCTCCCGTTATCCACCTTCATTAAAAACAACGGTAAAATTGTATTTTTGTTATCCTTTTGTGTCTCTCTCCTCTCAAAACATAAAAAGCTAAAAAATCAAAGGAAAAAAAGATTTAAAAGATAGGTTTTGTAAAAATTAAAACATAACTTTTACATCTTTTTTTCGTGTATTAACTTTTAAATTTTTTATTTTTATAAATTAAAAATTGAAATTATTCGTCGGAAAGGCATAAAGCTTTTGATAAACTGAAATTATATGCCTCTGAAATTATGTAAGTACTTGTACTTTCATTAGTTTTAATCCTAATTAAAGCCAACAAACTCGGGGGACCCATCTTCGTTTCCACAAGACCAAATCGAGATTGGGGTCAGGATCAGGGTTAGTGCCATAAAGGTGTCTCTTGAGGTTTTCATTGACAATGAACTCGTAGACAAGGAACCCCTCTTCAAAACAATATTTGATTAGATGGACAAGGTTAGGGTGGCGTAGCTAGCAAAGCAGCAGCTTCTCAGTCCTTAATGTTAGGTTCTAAAGACTTAGGAATTCATGTATTTAGAACTCTAATGTTTATTGTTGGCAAACCATGATCAAAACAGGTTGTTTAGTCTTGTTTAGACTCGCTCAAAGTTGGAATCAAGCTGATGTAGAAGTCAGTATGCATTTTGGCCTGGCTCGATTAATCGAAGCTTAAGCTCGATCAATCGAAAATCGGGCAGATGCGTTTTTTCTGCAGAATTTCCAACTCAACCCTAACTCCTAAAACGTTTAAGGTTTTATATTTTTGCCCTAGGTATATAAGGCAAACCCTAGCCATGTTTTAGAGGTTGCTCATATTACTATTTGTGTAAATTTCTTGTGAGATTTGTGAGGAGCTTTCCTTTACACAAGCTTAGGATTATCAAGGAGGAGATTCATTCAAGAACTTGATGATCATTTAGTTGCTGTCATAAGAGCTTAAAGATACATAAGCGGGTGTGCTTGTACTTGCTAGAGAATCCAAGAAAGAAGGAGTCCGTGGTCTCGAAGCTTGCACGTGGTCGTGTCAGTAAGTTTCTACTGGTGAGTAGCAATAGGATGTTAGTGGTCTAAGTTGCTATTGTAAAACTTTGATTCTTTCTATAGTGGATTCAGGTTTACCTTGAGGATAGTTAGGGTAAATTCTCCTCAAGTTTTCATCGGTGTGGTTTCTTGGGTTATCATATCATTGTGTTATTTATATTTCTGCTGCTATGCATGATACGATTGTGATAACCTAGATCTGGAATTTGGACTAAGTAATAACTTGGCTTGTTAACTAGGTTAATCCAATTGTGTTTTAAGGGGTCTAAAAACAAACACTTAACTCATTAAATCCTTGCCTTGACTTGATGATATTCACACGCTTATGGTTGTGCCCATCATATACTTAATTGGACCTATGCATAACTAACTTAATTAACAAGTTGGCTAAGTAAAATGAATTGAGGTTAATTTTTTTTTTCTAATAATTGGTATTAGTGCAGGCACACACACTTTGATTATGATTAATCTCTGTTGTGTGATCATTGCCCTAGATGTCTATGGATTGTGGACACTCTCTTGTTGTTCCATCTACCACATTTTAAGGACATCAACTATATATGCTTAATGGATGGTATGTATGAGAGCTTTCTCAAAGTCTAGGAATGAGTAATAAATTGGGATTCAACAATTACAGAGGTAAGGGGAAAATTTTTCTAATCATATGTAATCCATATTTATGTCCATTTCGGATTTAAAATGTTAAATAAGCTGCAATTTCATCCAGACAATCCTTTTGTGTGATATCATATATGTAGCAACGCACAATTGTTCAACAAATATGTGTGGTTAGAGGATTGAGTTATTGAGTAATGTTAAAGAAAAAAAAATACTGTATAAATCAATTCTGAAATACAAACTATCAGATAAAGTAGGACTTGCTCAGGAGAAGCATTGTGGGGTTTTGCTGAACTCTGTGCATGATAAAGTAGGCAATCAAGTGTTGCACATCGGAACATTATATAAACTTTTTACACTTTATATAAAGTAGGCAAAGCACAATGGTGGCCAAGTTCTCCAAAATTACAAACTACCGAACTCTCAGACTCTGCTGAGCTGGTCAGTTTTGTCTCCAGCTCAATTTTGGAATTTTCAACCATTTGGGGCTCTCAATTGACAATCTGGCCAATCCCTCAATTTTTTTTTCTTTTTTTGGGTACTTCAACTTAAACAAAATCCGCCACATCTTTTTCTTCTAATTTGAAAAAGGTGACATGGATTATACAACGATCACATTCTGCAACCTTAGCTATGGTGGTGAATTTTGCTAGGCTTTGTTCATGCAATTCATTGATTTTACTTGAGGTAGTTTTGTCAGATATTTGGTTATTTCGTTGGCAATGATGTAGCACTTCACCTAGGACTTCCTTCTTCTTCTTTTTTTCAAAGTGAGCTTTCTGTAAATGGGGCTCTACCAAAAAAATGAAAATGTTGGTTCAATTGAGATCAGCCCAGAAGGCCATGTTTGGGTGTGAGTGGCACTAGTTCGTTTTCCTTCCACTGCCACGAGGGAGAGGTAGTCGCTGCTCTGTGAATCCAGCCTCACGCTGTACCCTCTTCTCTAGGAGCCACGAGACCCAGAGCCTTCGCTCAAGTCCCAGGGCTCAACTCTTGGCTTGGAATGGGCGAGCCAGTGAAGAAGCCACAGTCACACACCCAGCCAACTAGAGCCAAATCAACGTTCCATCACTTTTATGCCCCCACTTGAGTTATAGGTTCTCGTTACTGAACCCGGCGAGCTAAAACACACTGTCGAATGTTTATGAAGAGTTGAAGTTTTTGTGTTTTGAGCAATGTGGGATTATTGTGGACCTTTGAGACATGTTTATTTTATTTCCTTTCCTGTCTCAAATCTCAATCACTTCCATTCGCATTCTCTAAAGCCCCAAGTGGGTTCATTTACAGCTTTGGTTTGACCGTTTTTAACCTTGTTTTGTAAATTGATTTTGGTACAACAGGACAAATAACATGTCAGACAAGAGGTTTCATGATTAAATTGGTATTTAGCCATTTGAAACGTAGGAGAAACTGTCATACTCCAAATCTAACTATAAAGATAGACACGTGACAATAGCCGCACGTTTATAAAGTAAGCATCTTATAAATGTGCAAAGTCTTCTTAGCAACTAAAATTATTTTAAAAATTAGATTAAATAAATCGAAAATGCCTCAAGAAAGAATAGATCTCTAATAATTCAAAAGGAAATAAATTCAAACCTCGTGTACTTAATGCCAATTGGCCAAAAGATATAAGACTATTACATGACCATATAATCCCAAAATCACTAAGCTTCTTTCATGCTCACAACACAACAGCAAAACTCTTAAAACTTGCTATTTTTCACAATCTAAAACTGGAGGGAAAAAAGGGGGGGTGAATTGACAACTCAATAAGTAACCAAAGTCCTAATAAGTTCTATCAAGTAAATAGATCTGTAAAATAATAAGTTGTACATAGATCAAATATTTTAATCTTATACAGTTCAAATATTCAAACATAATTCATATTCTTAACAATCTTTATGACTATGGTCATGCTATACCTTTGGCATCAGATTCAAATGAAACTAGTTCCGTGCTAATGTATATCCCCCATTAGCTAGGTCTAAAAACACGATAGGCTTGTGATGCCTCAGATAGAACTAGTTTCAGTACCAATGAATAACCCTCATTGGCTGGGTATCAGAGTCAAAACATAGTCAGATTGTCCAAAATCATATATATCAAATCAAATTTTTAAAAGATATATATATCTCATTCAAATACATATATATAAAATAATATATTCAGTAATCAAATACATTTGTGATAATTTTTTATTATTTACTTTAAATCAATGTAGCTAAAACAATTGAATAAAATTGTAACAATTATAAACAAATTTCATTAGTTAAAATACAGTAGTATAAGCAAAATAAAAACAATTAGAATAAAGCTACTCACTTTCAAAAGCCATACCAAAAGGAACTTCTCCCTAACACTTCTAAAATCCTTAGATATCACCTAAAACAAATTTACAAGTACCATTTACTCAATTATCAAATAATTTAAGAAAAACTTATAACGGTACTCGGCCAGAAGAGAAACTGCTAAAAAATATCTAGTAATTGTCAACTATTATCTCACCCACCAAAAATCCACATATTCATAATATATATTCATTTACTTCCTACCGCTAATAGTTCTGTGGGAATAAAGCCTAGACACATCTTCTTTAAGTGTGCTCTTTTTCTTTTTCTTTTTCTTTTTCTTTTTTTCTTTTTTTAATTGTCAGAGACTTCAAGCCCACACCATGACTTTTTCTTTTTCTTTTTCTTTTTTCTTTTCTTTTCTTTTTTCTTTTCTTTTTTTAATGGAGTATTAGAAGCAAATACCACATTCTCTCATGCCTGAAACAAATACCAAGCATAACAAACTACAATGGAAACGTGATTCATTTTACTAACCAAAAAGAACCAAATTGTTGATGTTCAATTATCATGTACTTCAAGCATTTTATCATGTAAGTGTAACATCCACTGGGGAAAAAAATATCAACAAAATGGAGCTCCAAACAGAGAACAAGTCAAATAGATATCCAATGGCATTATGGCAAGTTAGCAACACTATTCCTTATTGTTAAATAACAGTTAAATAACAAAAGAATTTATAGCTTTTTTTTCCCATTTAGCTCCTACTCTCTCCCTCTCTCTCCCTCTCTCTCACACACACACATATATACGAATTCCTATCCTTGGAGTTTACTCGTTTGAGATATGGTCCAACGCGATATAGGCTTTTAGTATGATAATAACTCGTACGCTTTGTGGTCTATAGCTAACAGTGAAAAGGTGAGTGCTTGGGATGATTTTTGGCTTCCTTCTGGTCCCCTTAGGCACCAGATTGATGGGCCTCTTGCTGAAGGAGAGGACAAACTATCAGTGAAGATGTTGGACAATAGAAGTTTGATATCTGGTCACTGTTAACCCAAATCAAGAGGACATCCTTCTTTGGGCTTTATCAAAAGATGGATCATTTTCTCTTAAATCAACTTATCTTATCCCAGCCAGTGGGTGTGGGAATCCAGTACGTTGCCAAGAATCAAATTTTTCCTCTGACTCTGTGTTCATCGCAGCATCTCGACCCGGGAAGTTCTTGGTTCAAGAGGTTTTAACCTTGATACGACTTGTGAGTTGTCTGGTTTGGCTCCAGAAACTATCCTTCACATCCTTCGAGACTGTGGGATGGCGAGGAGAGTTTGGCATGACCTGGGCATAGGTGAGGCAAATCTGGAATTTTTAGTCTTCCCTTGGTGGACTGGTTAGAGACATATTGTAGTTCTGCTGATTTATTCCCTAGACCCCACATTCCTCAGAAAATCCTGTTTCCCCAAACCACTGGGATCATTTGGCTTCAACGAAACAAGGTTGTTTTCCAAGCCAAGAGTATGGAGATCAGCACGAGTGCCCTCTGCATTAAGAAAAGTGCTGAATTCTATGCTATATTGCCAAATAGTCCGAATAAGCCGAATAGAATCCAGATTCAAGTGAAATGGAGCAAGCCCCAAGTGGGATGGGTAAAATTGAATACGGACAACTCCATTTTTAGGAATCCTAAGAAGGGCGGAGGAGGCGGTATACTTCGGAATAGTGAAAGGGACTGGGTTGCTGGGTTTGTGAAGAAGTTTGGGAATATCTCTAGTAACATGGTGGAGCTTTGTGCGCTTAGGGAAGGCCTTATTATGGCCAAGCAATTGGGAATAGAAAATATTTTTGTAGATCTAGATGCTGAATTTCTTGTATACCTAATCACTAAACTGTCCATTTTAAATCTTAATTTAGAACCCCTTTTGTCTGATTGTAGGAACCTGACGAAGTTGTACTCTAACTGCTCTCTGAAATATGTATATAAAGAAGCTAATAGTTGTGCTGACAAATTAGCTAGGATGGGAGCTGAGCTTACTTCAGACCATCTCTTTTTGTATAACCCACTGCCTGTGGTGGTTGATTTGCTAGCCACGGACAAAGCTAGCCATGTTTGTAATAGACTCGTTATTCCTTAGTTAATATCATGCGTCATATAACCCAAAAAAAAAAAAAATACACTCTCAGGCTTATAGAAATTGTGTTAGATTAAGTTATAAAAAAAAAAATGGTGTTAGTTAAAACCACAAGTTGAAGCTCTTTGTGGGGTTTTATTTTTATATATTTTTAGCTTCAAAGAAAGTTTTTATTGAAAATGATAAGCCAAAAATGTATTGACCCCTTGTGAGTAAATTAATTAATTACTTAGCCAAGTTATTAATTAATCAATTTAACATGCAAACACGTGGTAGCATAAACAAATCACCAATAAACTAAATATGCAACGAAAAATAAATAACATGGTGATTTGTTTACGAATGGAGAAAATCTGACGGCAAAAACCCCACCGATGATTTTCAGGTCACCACTCCCGAAACTTTACTATTATCACAACAAGCGGTTACAAGTAAAGGAATCCCAGGTACCTTACCAACTTACAATTGAACCATTACCCAAAACCCAATTGGACTTGTTCTATAGTGACAGTTCCCCTTTTTGATGCACAGCTCCCAAGTACGTGACTAACCAATGCGCGGATCCCAATACGTGACTTCAACACCAACTGAAAGAGAGGTTGGCTGCAAAGTTTTCAGTTCATCCTACACGATGAAGATCAAGAAGATGCTTGATCACAAAACCCAGATGTGCATATACACAGCAACTTCTTCAGAAGAGATGAACTAGGGCAAAACTTTGTCTCTGGTCACAATTTGCTTCAACAGAGTTTTCTCAATGCTTGTGCAACTTGTGTACTTTTAACGGCCCTTAAAACAATCCTTTTATATGTCTAGGGTTAGGAGAAAAAAAGGTCCAAAGACACATTCACGGATCCCAAGAAATCTGAAAGTTCACTATGGGTATGAAACACCCTTGAACGTTTAGACCCCCAGATACAAAAATACCAATTCAAGTTTTATATCAAACAATTAATGTGCGGAATATGATAACAAGCTTATAACAGAATTGATAAAACAATCTAAACCAAATATAAACACATCCACAGCAGTAAATATAAGGCAAAGATAAAGGAAAGAGAAATACAAACACACGGACAACACACGATGTGTTATCGAAGAGGAAACCGAAGTCCTCAGCGTAAAACCTCTTCGCCGCCCTCCAAGCGGTGATAAAATCCACTAAAGAATATAGTTGGGATACATAAACAGCAAAAGACCCTCCAAGCCTAATCTACCCAAGTACCTAAGCCCTCCAAGCTTCTTGCTCCAACGAGGTTACGCCGAACCTATTTCTTCTTTAGTTTTCCGGATTCTGCTACTTGACCATAGCATCAACCAATGTATATTGGTTCCTTCCCAAACTGCTTCCCTCAGCACCAAATGGACCTTCTCACAGACGTGGGTGTGGTGAGATAAGGATTTGGTAAATAACCTCTCAAAGGTATGACAATGAAGAGGAAAAGAGTAGAGGAATTTGTAGAGTCTCTTTAGATGAAGATTGGGGATAAGGCAATCTTATTTTTCTCTAGGGTTTTCTCTCACAAAATTCTCTCTGGAAGCTCTCTCAATATGATAGGTATAAGGGTGTATATATAGTAGGGTGAGAAGGGAATGCAAAACGTCAGTTTTTACCAAATAGGGCAAGTTGGCGACTTGGTCTCGCGGCTTATCCAAGTCGCAAGTTCAAGTCGCGACGTAATGGCCTGGCCAGTCTAGAACTTTTGTCCTGTAGCGTGACAGCTGGCGCGACCCTTCAGCTTCCCAGAGTGCCTCTCACGTGCCAGCCTTTCGCGGCTTCCCAGTCGCGATCCACCCGCGAGCTCTAACCGCGAGCCTCTATTTTTCTTGCACACTCTTAAGCTTTTCTTCACATCTTCTCACACACTACCTTTACAATTTTTCCACCTAAATACAAGGTTGCTAAGTGCTAAATTACAAGCAAATTGGTTACGGAATAAAGCCAATTAAATGGTTGATTAAATTCAACCTTACAAAATCATATCAGAATTCTGATTTTTATAAACCTCGACAGATAGAAGTTGTCGAGTAGGTGTCGAGCTTACGGGCTGGAACAGCTTTCTAAACCTCGACATATATTAGTTATCTAGCTAGCTGTCGAGATTTAGTAACCTCGCACTTTTAGCTTGTTTTCTTGGATAGATTTGAAGGCTTCCACACTTGATCTTGAAACATAGTTTCTTGAAGTATTTCAATACATTCTAGATCTATCCAATTACAAGTAAAGTGCGTTTTGTCAAAGGATTAGCCAATTATATAAAAGTAATGACACATGTTCTTAACAAGTGAAACACATATGTCCTAACAATCTCCCCCTTTGGTAATTCGTTACAAAACCACAACAAACAAATGAACATATGAGAGAAGTCATAAATCACTCAACTCATATTCACTTGTTGAATACAATAAAATTTATCCTAACACAAACACTTGAAAAACTTTGCAAGAAGAGAGTTTATGGCAAGTAGACTTTGATAACCTGTATTTCTGAAATACTTTAAACAAAACTCATCAAGGCATCTTGTGTGAAACAGAAACAATAGATTGCATATAAGTATAAGAAACATGTGTATAAAGATAGAGAAGAAACGACACATGTAGAGGTAGGTGAAAGAAACATACATCCACATATAGAGAAAATAAGTACAATGTATGTAAAAACTGTACGCAAGACCTAATATACAAGAACAATATATCTAAAAAGTAGAAAAGAAAAAGATAAATCATATCCTCACTACATCCCTCAAGTATCAACACTCCCCCTAACAAAATGTCTTATACTAACTCTCTCCCTAAGATGACTACTCTCATATTCCAAAATTACTTCCCATTTTTGTCACGAGTGACAAAGGGTAAAGTGTCAAATAGATATCTCATCAGTAGAGCTAGTATCTCCATCATCATCATTCGAAGAATCATCATCCTCAGAGTAAGAAGCCGCTGGAGGAGGTGGTGAAGGAGTAGACTTAGGAGCAAAACCATCTATGGTTGCCTATCGTCGTGCAATACGACCAACACGAATATTCACTTGATACAACTCAGTAGAGAGTGTATCAAGGTGAGCATCTATACGCTGCAGCTACACCAAGATGTCTCCAAGGGACACATCACTCATGGAGGAAGAAGGAGCAGATATAGATGGAGCAGATCGAGATGGAGCTGAACGGGAGGGAGGAGTGGAATATGGCTATCTCGACCTAAATTGCGCCTCACTTCGTTTTACAGTAGCGGCATCTATGACACACATGAAAGTGAAATGGTCGGACACGAGAAAAGGGACGGAAAAATGGCGTAAAATCCTCGTGATAACAGAAGGAAAGATGAGCTTATCACGGGTCGCCGCATCCAAATGAACATCTATAATAGACAGAATGAAATGAGAAGGAAAATCTATAGTAAGATGCTAAGGAAAGATAACAAAAATCAAGCTCGAGGCTCTGTGATGGAGTTGTAGTGAGAAAGCGGATGAAGTACAAAAGTCATCACCATGTTTAAGAATCTAGGACCTTTAGCAAAAGGTCGACATGATGTAAACTGACGCTCACCCCACTTCGAAGGGCACTTAAAGAAAGCATATATGAGCTCATCCTTAGACACAGTCCGCAAACACTCACAAGAAGGATAGTAAGAAAACTCTATCCTAGGAACCCGAAGCACATCCGCAATAAGCTGCGGTGTGACAGAGATGCGTGTACCTCAAACGCGAGTGAAGAAAAGAAGTATTGAACGATCAATCCCATGCATGTTAGAGTAAAACTCCTAAATAAGCACAAGAGGACATGTGACCGGGACATTACACAGTGACTTCCATCCCCTACTGTGAATGACAAAGGGAAGGTCAATGTCGGCGAAGTCTGCCAAAATGACTTAGCATTCTGAATGAACACCTCATCTAGAGAAGTTCTTCGAGAATGCCTTGTGGGCATCATCATCACGGAATCGAAGATTAAGAGGAGTAGAATTAGAAGAGGAGGAAGCTCCAAAACGAAGAGGGTTCCGAGCCGGAGTAGATTTACGCTTAGGTGCCATAGGCACTACTAACGTAAACAAAATGAGAGAGAAAGAGAGAAAAAGACAATCAGAAAAGTTCCAAAGCAATTCAAATATATCAAATATATTGAATAAAGAGTACGTATGCATAGGGAATGCATGAACATGTGACATGCAAAAGAAATTTCATCATGAGCTCAGCCCAATCCAAACCTATCAGTACATAAACATATTACACACATCTAAATGCATGAAAATACCATTATAATGCAAATGTGATGCAATGCATGAGATTTTGAACACTTTTACGTGAAAACCCATCCCAAAATTTCAAGAAACACTCATTAATTTTGAAAAACCCCAAAATTTTCAAAAACCCCAAAACTTAAGATTCAAAAAACATGAAATGCATGAAGAATGAAGGGAAAAGAGATCATACCAAGTGATTTGAAGCAAAGAAAGGCTGAAAATCACATAGGTTGAAGGTTTTGAGTGAGAAAAGAGAGTTTGGGAGGTGAACAGGTGCGGACAGATCAAGAGAGATCGAGAAAATGAGAACCGAATCATGCAAAGGGCTTAAATAAATCCTTAATAAAGCTCGATAGATACAAGTGTCGAGGGGTGTCGAGACATCTGTCAAGATAGGTGTCGAGGAAAAAGGTCATCGACAGATATAGGTGTCAAGGAGGTATCGAGGAATAAACACCAGAATCAAGAACAGAATCTTGAACGATCGATAAGGTATCGAGAATGTATCGAGGAGATAGAAACTTTCTCGATCAGTCCACCAGGTGTAGAGGTAGTGTCAAGATTGCGATAAGAAAAAGCTGAAGAAGATCGACAGATGGCTAGGTATCGAAGAGGTGTCGAGCCAGCTTTTAAAAACAGTTTTTCAAGAAGTGAAAAACACATACATGAATGTAATCCAACATGCAACTCAACAAATGATCCAATCAACATATTAAGCTCTCAAAATCATCTTTCAACAAAAATTTTAAGCACATGGATCCTCTAAAAACACACACACACACACTAAACAAGTCTAACCAATTTTATATTTCAAAAAAAAGTCAAAACAGTTTAGTGAGCATACATTAACACATGTAAAACCTTGTGATGGCCAAATCACATTGTACCTACACATGTATCAAAAGTAGGAAAGAATATTGCTTGTTGTGTGTGAAAAATATCGCAAGATTGCATAAGTGTATACATGTTATGACGATTTGAGATATGAGAAAATCACTTTAACTCACACACAATCATAATTGTTTGATGGGGATTATCACCTTTGAGGTACATCCTATAACTCCCACATCTCCTAGAAAACACACTTGCAATCATATTTAAAGCATTTTTGATCTTTTTGCTTTTTATTTTTTTTGCATGTTTTCTTTTATTCAGCATATCATGCATGGGCATATAAAAGAGAGAAAAGAAATATCCAACATGTTATGCATAGACATTGCACTTTTGCTATGCCGAAGCATACGGATGTCTTTGACACTGCACTTTTGCTATGCCGAAACATATAGGTGTCATATTATGATTGGCGGGCAATAGTTGTGAGATGGTCATTTATACCTTTCTCTTAGGATTTTCTAGTCCTACCCATCAAAAAGAGTGATACGAGTGTTAAGTTCAAGAGATGACCTAATCTTACTCATCACAAACAAAAGCCACAAAGCTCACTTGCTTAGTTGTGCATAGAGATGCTCATCTAAGCTATAAAAGATACAAAGTTTGCAAAATTTTGTTTCAACGGCCATCCAAGGTACACAAGTACCAATGTACACAAAACACACACTGTTTTTTGTATTTTCTGATTTTTCAAATTTTTTATTTTTATTTTTATATCAAAAACAAAATAAACAAAACTGAAAATAAACTTACACAAACATGTTATCAAAGCAAAACATAAAACTAGACTGACTTAAAATAAATGCAAGACACACAAGTAATGCAATAAACAAAAACGAGAAGATAGAAGAAAGTGATAAAATCACTTAGAGTCCTTTTTCTTCCACACCTTGGAAGAACCTTTCCTTTGATTGAATCATTGGACCGGCGGTGAAGGGGAAGAATTAAACCCGTTCAAGTTCGAAAGGAATATGAGGGCTTTCAGAAGATCTCCAAGAGGAGTAAGAGAGGATCGAAGCTGATTCTGGCTTCCAGATGCGATCATACTGATGCTCTGTTGAGTGGCTAACCACTTATAGCAATTTGGTCAAGTATGACCGGCAGCTCCACAATGATGACAAAGATGCCGCTTCTTCTGTTTAGCCTTTTGAGAGTTAGCCTTTTTAGCCCTAGGGTTCTTAACATCTTTCTTATCCTACTTAGGGGGTGCTCCTAAGATAGATTTGCTCTTGTCTAAATTCTCACTAACTAATTTAGTTTTAACATCAGTATTCTCAATATCAATTTTATTAGCAAGAGGAACGAACACAGTAGCACTAGTAGAAGCAATATTAGAGGAAGAAAGACCATACCCTAAACCTATTCGATCTGAAGCAGATTTCTAAATGCTGAGCATCTCATCAAGCTTTGTACTCGAGGTCCTCTCCAATTGAGTTTTGACTTGAACAACTCCGCTTCAAGCTTCTTGGTCTTCTCAGCCAAGAAATTGTTCCCAAATCTCAACGCTCCAATAGTCTGATTTGCCTCATCAAACTTTGTGGACAACTCTTCACAATCAAGTTCCACTCACTGAGCTTCTTAGTGGCCAACCTATATAGTTTCTCATACTTCTCAAACAGCTTGTATAGTTTCTCATAGGCTGAATGGATATCATCTTGATCATCCATCTTCTCATACTTAGAATCCACCAATTCTTCTTCTTCTTCTTCCACGTTTTCAACAATCCTTTCGGTAGGATTGACTGTGGCAGTGAAGGCATTCAAGATTCTGTCATCTTCATTGTCGGAATCATCTTCAAGCTTAGTGTCATTCAAGGTTGTAGTAAATGCCTTACTCTTCCCAATGCTCCTGAGATATATGGGGCATTCTTACTTCATGTGACAGAAGCCATGACACCCAAAAGACTTAGGTCCTGCAAGAATAGTGTACTGACCGCCATCCCTTGCATCCTTCTTCCCTTTGTCTTGGCCCTTAAACTGAGAAGAACTGGATTGTCTACGGTCCTTGTCGAAATTCCTCCCATTGGAATTCTTCATAAACTTCTTGAACTGCCTTGTAATGTAGGACTTCATCTTGGAATCTTCATCATTGGAAGAATTATATGTGTCATTGGTCTTTGCCTTCAAGGCCATGCTCTTGTCTTTACCCGACTTGCCAATCCTAAATAATCTTAGTTCGTAGGTCTGCAAGTTTCCAACCAGCTCAATCAAAGGAATCTTATCAATATCTTTTGATTCTTCTATCGCCATAATCTTGGCATGGAATCTCTCGGGTAGAGATCTGAGCACCTTCCTCACAATCTTGTGTTCAGGAATGGTTTCACCAAAATTGAAGGCTAAGTTCACTATGTCCTTGACCTTGGCATAGAACTCATCGAACGACTCATCCTCCTCTATCTTTATTTCTTCAAAGCTTGTAGTGAGCCTTTGAAGTTTTGAATCCTTGACAGCCTTTGTACCCTCATAGGTTGTCTGGAGGATGGTCCATGCTTCCTTTGCAGTTTCAATAGAGGATATCTTTTTGAACTTCTCATTGGTGACTGCGCTAAATAAGGCATTCAACACTCTGTTGTTGAAGTTTGCCACCTTGATCTTGGCTTCATCCCAATCGGTCGACGCTTCTTTTGGCTTGGTCCAGCCAATCTCTACAGCTTGACACACCTTCTCATCTAAAGACTATAAGAAAGCTCTTATGCATACTTTCCGGTATGCATAGTTAGTGCCATCAAATAAAGGAGGTATGATTAATGACTGTCCTCTATCCATGACAAATAGGGATCAATGAATCAACATAGCAAAGATTAAACCTAATTAGAGTGTGCCTGCACTGATACCACTTGATAGGCCAAGAACGTATTGACCCCTTGTGATTAAATTTATTAATTAATTAGCCAAGTTATTAATTAATCAATTTAACATGCAAACGCGTGGTAGCTCAAAAAAATCACCTATAAACTAAATATGCAGCGGAAAATAAATAACACGATGATTTGTTTACGAATGGGGACTTGACGACAAAAACTCCACCGGGTAATTTTCAAGTCACCACTCCCGAAACTTCACTATTATCACAACAAGCGGTTACAAGTAAAGGAATCACAAATACCTTACCAACTTACAATTGAACCATTACCCAATACCCAATTGGACTTGTTCTATAGTGATAGTTCCCCCGTTTGATGCACGGCTCCCAAGTACGTGACTAACCAATGCACGAATCCCAGTATGCGACTTCAACACCAACTGAAAGAGAGGTTGGCTGCAAAGTTCTTCAGTTCATCCTACACAATGAAGATCAAGAAGATGCTTGGTCACAAAAACCAAAGGTGCACATACACAGCAACTTCTTTAGAAGAGATAAACTAGGGCAGAAATTTATCTCTGGTCACAATTTGCTTCAACAGAGTTTTCTCAATGCTTTTGCAACTTGTGTACTTTTGACGACCCTTAAAACAATCCTTTTTATATGTCTAGGGTTAGGAGAAAAGAAGGTCCAAAGAAACATTCGCGGATCTCAAGAAATCAGATTAGAATTCTGATTTTTATAAACCTTGACAGATAAAAGTTGTCGAGA
Organism: Quercus suber; assembly: GCF_002906115.3. Classification (NCBI taxonomy): domain Eukaryota; kingdom Viridiplantae; phylum Streptophyta; class Magnoliopsida; order Fagales; family Fagaceae; genus Quercus; species Quercus suber. Next base: position 57,860 of record NW_027069551.1, on the reverse strand, counting down.
AGCTGTAGAGCAGGTGTCGAGCTTATGGGCTAGAACAGCTTTCTAAATCTCGACACATACTAGGTGTCGAGATTTAGTAACCTTACACTTTCAGCTTGTTTTCTTGGACAAATTTGAAGGCTTTCACACTTGATCTTGAAACATAGTTTCTTGAAGTATTTCAATACATCCTAGATCTACCTAATTGCAAGTAAAGTACGTTTTGTCAAAGGATTAGCCAATTACATAAAAGTAATGACATATGTCCTAACAGAAAACAACAGAAAAGCTACATAGCACAATCCCATTTCAAAACTTTGAAGATAGAATAGGGGCAAACGATAAAAGAAACAGGGTTTGCAAAATTACAAAAAAGCGCCCATTTGGCAAGAGCATGAACGGTAGCATTAAGCCCTTTAAAACATTATTTTCAAAGAGCAGACTAAACCACTTTGTGTTTGTGCTATTATGTTTTGGTTAGCAATGTTGGGATTTGTATAATTTTTATAAATTATTGGACAAGTATTAATTTGTTGAATTGAGTTCATTTTTTATATGAGTGGTGAATTGAAACTAATGCATTTTACACAAAATAATTTGCTGCATAACTCACCAAATGAAAAACACATTTTTTTTTTTTAAAAAAAAAAAAAATAGATTCATGTAAAAAAATTCGAATTGGCCTGACCCGCAACCTGATTGACCTGACCCATTTCTAACCCAGTTAAAATGGCCCATTTTCAACCTAAAACTAATTGACCTAACCCGCCTATTTTGCCATGTCTAATTGACATCCTCTTCAATCTCTCTATCTTTATGAATTATTGATCCAAGGTATCAAAAGCTCTCTCTCTCTCTCTCTCTCTACTTTTATTAAACTTACAAACCATGTACATCTTAGTCCCACTTAAATGAAAGCCCTTTTAGATTCTAGAGTATCTCTCCAAATTTCTAACTTGAAATTAACTTCACTTCCAGTTTCATCCACTATACCTACATCATATGCATAACGGGACTTTTTTTTGAATTGATTTTGTGGGCTTATCTATCAATAGTGCGAAGAGATATGAGCTTAATGCTAATCCTTGATGCAAAACTAGTGACATGAAACTCAATTGTGATTCCTCCATTTGTTCTCACACTAGCTACAACTTTGTTATACATATCCTTAATCTACATAATATACTTTATATGAACTCTTTTCTTCTCCCAAACACACCACATAATCTCTCTAGGGACCCTATCATATGTTTTCTCAAGATAAATGAAAACCATATGAAGGCCATTATAGGTATCTCTATATTTTTCTATTAGTTGTCTAAGTAAGTGAATAGCTTCTACAATAGATCATCCTAGCATAAAACCAAAATGATTCATTTTTAACCTATGTTCATTGACTCTTTCCCAAAGTATTATAATGTGATATAGTTTAATTTCCTGGTAGTTTGTACAGTTTTGGATATCCCCCTTATTTTTGTAAATAGGTATTGAATTACTTCTCCTCCATTCATTAAGCATTTTGTTAACACTTAAGATCTTATTAAAAAGGTTTGTCAACCAACATACACCCACATCACCCAAGCACTTCCAAAGCTCAATGGGGATTCCATCCAATCCAACAGCTTTTCCCATTTTCTTTCTCTTTTATACTATTATATGGCTAATACATCAAGCAACGCTGAAGATAGGAAATTGTGGCCTCCCCCTATTGAGAAGCATTTTATTGATGTGTTGGCGGAAGAACGTAAAGGGAATATGCCACAAGGTGTATTTAAGAAATGGCTTTGGGATTTTATGGTATATTTAAGAAATGGCTTTGGGATTTTATTCAAAAGAGTTTAACTGACGTGCTAATAAAAACTACCATAAAGACCAAGTAAGGTAGAAATTTCAAAGGTCGAAGGTTAGACACTATTTTTTGAGCTAATCGGACATTCAAGGATGGGTTGGGATTCCCATACGGACAGTGACAGGAAGTGAAGAGGTTTGGACAAACATAATTGCAGTAAGTGTTATATATGTACACAATAATTTTAATTTTGGTGAATTATTGTTTTACTTAAATAAATATTACATGTGTTTAACCCGCTATATATATATATATATATATGCTTGTTGATAGGCCAACCCTAAATGCCAGGAGTTTCGGAAAAAGGGCCTTGATCACTATGAATTGTTAGGACAACTTTTCAACACAAGCATTGTCACTAGATTCCTTCAAAGTTCATCAGCCCAACCAGCCCTAAACAGTGATAAAGAGCAAGAGCTAGATGAGAGATTTTTATCAGCTGGAGTATATGTGCATTTGGAAGCTGATAGTGGAGATGACATAGAGGAGTTGGCCACACTAGTTGAACAACAAAGCAAGTGTGTCGAAAATCATATAGCCCAACCAAAGCATTCCAAGGGAAAGAAGAAAGGAAAGACACTTGGTAAGATGACTGAGGCTATCAAGCGCTTCACAGAAGTGTCAAAGGCAAGACTCATAGCTAATGAGAGTAGAAAGCAAACCGGTGAGTCTTTTGTGGGGGGTGATAGGTTCTCCATTGAGAAAGCCGTTGAGGTGGGAGATTTTTAGGTTCTAAGGCTTTAGGAACTAATGTACTAGAACTTCAATTTGTATATGTTGGCAAACCATAATCAAAACATTTAATCTAAGTTTAAACTTGCTCAAAGTTTGGTTTAAATTAAGTTTGGAAATGAGTAATTACAGGAAATTACTATCCAATTTCTGCAAGGCTCGATCAATCGAAAATTAGATTCAATCGATCAAAAGTCGCAGATCAGCAAAAATCAGGAAACGTAAAAAGGCCATAACTTATCCGTTTGAAGCCCAAATCGCGATCCGTTTTTTCTAGTATTTAATGGACATCATAAGCTAACCCTAGTAGGGTTTTCAAGGCTTTTCAGAGAGATAAGAGTGCATCTTGTGTCTCTTTTGTAGATCTAGGGTTTTGTACCCAAAAGCTCTTTAAGGTCTTTGTTGAGTTGTGTGGTGAATCTTTTATGAGATCTGAGAAGTGTTTACCTTCATAAACACACATAGAGCTATCAAGATCAAGATTTGCATCAAGAACTTGATGGTTGTTTCAGTTGCTGCATAAAGAACTTTCAAGAAGATCCAAAACCTTTGAGTGGAGTCTCAAAATCACAAGTAGGAGAACTTGTGGTTGCTGCAAATCAAGGAAAGAAGTAGTCTGTGGACTTGGAGCTATCATGGGGTCGTGGTAGTAAGTTTTCTACTCGATGTAGCAAAAGGATGTATGTGGTCTAAGTTCTATTATACAAACTTCAATTCTTTCATAGTGGATTTGCTTTTACCTTGAGGATAGCCAGGTTAAATCTTCCCTAGGTTTTTTACCAATTTGGTTTTCCTAGGTGATCATATCATTGTGTTCTTTATATTTCTACTACTTTGCATGATATGATTGTTTTGTTTTAACCTAGATCTGAATAATAAACCTAAGTATTCTCTTGGTTAAATAACTAGGTTAAACAACTTGTGTTTTAAGGGATCTAAAAACGTACAAATGGTATCAGACCAAGTTAGCTTTTGATTTAGGTTATTATACATAGAGTTGATCCTTGATCCCTATTATCATGAATAATTTTAAGTGTCTTACTATTTTTTATTGTGATGATTTAAACAAAAAGGATACTATTGTTTCTATTGATCTTATTGATGCCTGTGAAACTCTCCGTAAGAAATTATTGAAATCTATGAAAATTGCTAAGAAATTCAAGGAAGAGTTAAAATTAGCTAATCTTGAAAAAGAAGAATTGGTCGTTAGATTAGATGAATCTAATAAAAAGAATAAATTTTTGAGAAATCAAATTTCCTCTCAAGATGAAAAGATGAAAAGCTTGGAACAAGAGTTAGTTGAATTTAAAGCTAAAATTGAAAATTTAACTAGTGCCAAGCCTGTTGTTGATAACAGAAGTGTTTCTGTTTCTCTTAAGCGTAAAGCTGAAAATGTTTATATACCTCCTTTCAAGATGAATAATAAAGAAAAGGCTTATTTTACTAGGTTAGACAAAGGTAAAATTTGTTAGGACATATGTGATTTAATGTTAGGAACATACGTCACTATTTTATGTAATTGGTTAATCCTTTGACAAAATGCACTTTACTTGTAATTGAGTAAATCTAGGATGTGTTTAAACCTTCAAGAAACAATGTTTTCAAGTTCAAGTGTTAAAGCCATGCAAGTTTGTCCAAGAATCAAGTAATGAAGTGCTGGATTTTAAAACTCGACAGCTAGCTCGACAACTAGCATCTATCGAGGTTTAAAAACTGCTGAAGCTCGTGGCTTGACAGCTAGCTCAATAGATGACTATCTATCAAGGTTTATGAAACTCAATTTTTAAAAGCTGATTTTCATCCAATCCGTAAGTATGTGTTTAGGCTTTCTTTTCTCACAACTCTAAACATATATAAGGATTATTTTAAGGACCGTCAAAGATTACACAATTGCACAAGTGTAAAGCAAAGTCTTGTTCATGCAAATTGTGACTAGAGACAAAATTTGTCCTAATTCATCTTTTTCTTGAAGAAGCTACTGTGTTTGTACACCATAGGGTTTTGTGACCAAGGAACTTCTTGATCTTCATCGTGTGATGAACTAAAGAACTTTGCAACCAACATCTTTCTCAAGTTAGCGATTAAGTCGCGTACTGGGATCCGCACAATTGGTTTTTCACGTACTAGAAGCCGTGCATTGAAAAGGAGAGATTGTCACTACAGAACAAATCTAATAAGGTATTAGGATAAAGGTTGAATTGTAGGTTGGTATAAAGTACTGAGATTCCTTTACTTGTAACTGCTTGTTCTGATAATAGTGGATTCTCGAGAGTAGTGACCTTAAAATCACTCGGTAGGGTTTTTACCGTGTTGGTTTTCCCCATTCGAAAACAACTCACCCGTGTCAATTTAATTTCCACTGAATTTAGTTTAATTGATGATTTGTTTGTACTGCCACACATATTGTATGTTAATCTGATTAATTAATCAAATTGGCTAATTAATTAGTTAATTTATCACATGGGTTCAATACATTCTTAGCCCATCAAAAGTTCTGATGTAGACACTGAAGTTTCTAAACCTATATCTAAACCTACTGTTAGAGAGTATAATAAATTTGTTTTTGTGCCTACTTGTCACCTTTGTGGTGTTATTGGTCATATTAGACCAAATTGTTCTTTGTTAAGGCAAAAACCAAAATCTGAAACTAGATTTACTGCTAGAAATACTGATGTTCCTAAATTTATTCATGTTTGTCACTTTTGTGATGTCTCCAGTCACATTCATCCTAATTGTTATAAATTGAAATTTAAACATTATATGTTTCAGTCTAGAATATGTGATGATATTTCTCCTGCCATAAGCCCATATAAATTATTTCATAGTCTTTTGAAAAATTTGAGCTTGTTAGCTTATGAAAAGAATTTGCAAGATATTAGTCTTTCTCACAAAATTGGTATAATCCCTCAAATACACTCTGCTTTACATGCATTTTCACCTACAAAGCCGAAGACTTGTGCTATATGGGTGTAAAAAGATTCTCTAAGGTAAGTGTTGCTGACTTGTCCCTGATTTAATTCTTTCAATTGTTTGTGGACATGTTTTGTTTCTGTTTTTGGTTGTTTTGTTTTTTAGGTTGTTTTTTTATTTTTAAAAAATCCAAAAACATTGAAAATTTTCAAAATGACAAAAATATTTATTTTGTTTCTAGTTTTATTTTTCTTGAGAATTACATGAATTGTGATATCTCTCTCTTGATTTAGAACAAACTTGACATTGTGAGGAAACTTGAATAGTACGTGTTATATAAGTGCTAAGCTATTTCTGATTTTGTGTGAGTATGTACTAGTTTATACATGTACTCATGGGTTAATTAAGCAATTAATATTTCTTATTTGTGTACCCGCTATAACATAGTTTAGCACTATCATGTATTGTTTTTTCATTTTATTCATTAAGCATAATGTGTGCTTTTAGTTTGGTCATAAAATTTTTTTAAACCAAAAAGATTTTTATGTGTTTTGTATTACACATCATAAATATGTAATTGAGGTTGGCCTATTATCTTTGCATAACATGTCTGTGTATCTTATTTAACTTGGATGAGCTTATTTTTTACGCACTTTGCTAGTTTTAGCTATGTAGTGCATGTTGTATGGGAGTATTTATAGTTTTTGATCACATGATCTTGATTTTGAAGTCACATGCTTTTAATTGTAAGGACTAAAAAATCCTAAAAAAAATGCATAAATAACCATCTCAGCACTATTTACTAGCCAATCATGAACACCTTAGTGCATATTGTAAGATTTTGTGCTCGAGAAAATGTAGCACATGCACAAAAAAAACACAAGGTGTAGCCTCGGATTAATAATAAAATTGGTGTGTACATTATTGGGTTATAATAAATATGACACAAAGAAATAAAAATTGGTGTGTACATTATGAGGCAAAAAAAAAAAAAAAAAAAAAAAAGCTTTTCTTTTAGGAGATGTGGGAGTTATATGATGTAACTCTTTAGGTAATAGTCACTTTCAAATTTGTGTGATGAATAATGTAGAAATTGTGCTTGGTTACTATCTACAAATCACCTCATATGTATCTCATGCTTTTACTAGTTGCACACACTTCACGAGTTATTCTTTACTAAGCTTTGTACATCTAACTTAGGGGGAGAGTTAGTTTACATATTTGTTATTTGCTTTAGTTTGTTTATTTTGGTTTACTTGTATTTTCCACACACGCGTTTATGTGTTTGTTAAATGTTTTAGGAATTTACAGGTTAATTCAGTCGTGACTGTTGTCTACTTTGGCAACTAATATATAGTGGTTTAGGTTGAATTGTACTTAGGCATATTTAAATTTGAATTGGCCGTTTTTATCTTTGAGCATTTTATTTTGTGTAATGTGTTTTGTCACAGATTGCCAAACGGGGAGATTGTTAGGTTCTAAGACTTTAGGAACTAATGTATTAGAACTTCAATTTGTATATGTTAGGAAACCATGATCAAAACATTTAGTCTAAGTTTAGACTTGCTCAAAGTTTGGTTTAAATTAAGTTTGGAATCGAGTAATTGTAAGAAATTACTATTCAATTTCTGCAAGGCTCAATCGATCAAAAATTAGATTCGATCGATCGAAAGTCGCAGATCAGCAAAAATCAGCAAACGTAAAAAAGGCCATAACTTATCCGTTTGAAGCCCAAATTACAATCCGTTTTTTCCAGTATTTAATGGACATCATAATCTAACTCTAGAAGGGTTTTCAAGGTTTTTTAGAGAGATTAGGGTGCATCTTGTGCCTCTTTTGTAGATCTAGGGTTTTGTACCCAAAAGTTTTCTAAGGTCTTTATTGAGTTGTGTGGTGAATCTTTTGAGAGATCTGAGAGATGTTTACCTTCATAAACACACATAGAGCTATCAAGATCAAGATTTGCATCAAGAACTTGATGGTTGTTTTAGTTGCTGCATAAAGAACTTTCAAGAAGATCCAAAACCTTTGAGTGGAGTTTCAAAGTCACAGGTAGGAGAACTTGTGGTTGCTGCAGATCAAGAAAAAAAGTAGTCTGTGGACTCAGAGCTATCATGGGATTGTGGTAGTAAGTTTTCTACTCGAGATAGCAATAGGATGTTAATGGTCTAAATTTTATTGTACAAACTTCAATTCTTTCATAGTGAATTTTCTTTTTACCTTGAGGATAGCCAAGTTAAATCCTCCTTAGATTTTTTACCAGTTTGGTTTTCCTGGGTGATCATATCATTGTGCTCTTTATATTTCCCCTTCTTTGCATGATATGATTGTTTTTTTTTAACCTAGATCTGAATAATAAACCTAAGTATTCACCTAGTTAATTAATTAGGTTAAACAATCTAGTTTACATGGGTCTAAAAACGTACATACTGCATTCCTCCCACCATAGAAGTTAGTAAGATATCATGCTCAAGAATGCCAAGGTGCTAATAGAAAAGTTATAAATCCCCAAAAATTGTTTAATTATAGGCATTCCTTATTGCGAATGGTTATTGAACGATGTTTTGGTGTTCTAGAAGGCAAGATTTCCTATTCTAAATGAAATGCACTCTTAATCACTAGCCAAACAATGACTCATTGTCACAGCGTGTTGTGCATTGTTTAACTTCATGCACATGTGTAACCGGTCAGATTATCAGTTTCATGCATAGGAAGAATAAGATGTTGAAGTATGTGATACAAATAACTTAGGTGATGCAAGAGTTGGATGTTTCAGGAATGAAGAAGCCTTTAATCAACATGCACAATGAGCCAGGACTTGGTATCGTGATGAGATCACTAAAGCAATGTGGGCAGATTATAGAACCCAACATGGTTGAACATAGGAAGCAGGTATTTGTGGATAACTATGGTCATGTATTTTGTAAAGTTTTAAGTACTTGTGTTTTGTGAACTATGTTCATTTTTTTGACAATTACATGAGAGTGTTGTTTTGTTGTAGTTTATTTGCAATCTACTATATATTCATGGCCATATATTCATGAATTATTAATCATAAATTATCAGTATTATATTCTTTATTACCATTCACGAACTACTATTGAAGTTAGTGTATTGTGCATATTTCAATGCTAATTTGAGTAAAATATTAAATGTCATAGCATGTAAAAAAACATATTTTTCTTATATTTGACTATTCTTTGGTAGAGCAATTAAATAAAGCTTATGACTATATTCAAAATAACACACCCAACGCAAAGACATAAAGTGGAGACAACATATACTACACAACCACGATAATAAAATAGTTTTATATGTCCATGTCATTTTGACAACAAGTCTTACATAATAGTGTACTATGCATAGATAGGGGAAGAAATTGTCTATAACACATTTTTACATCGATGTCATGATTAGTATGCACCATCCAACAAACATAATCTTCACCACTATATTAGTCTCTACAACGGGTTGGACCTTATCATGTATGGCCTTCAATTCCTCTTTTAATACGCACAACTCAATTTGTAGTTGTTGGATATCCTCCACATGCAATAATAGCACCTTCAAGGCCATACACCATTCAAAATAACAACATACATCCATTAGGCAACAATAATAAAGATTGTATTTGATTTCATTTTTAGATTCTGATATCCTCACTTTTACTCTCTTCTTACATGAACAATTGACATTTCGGAACCTAAGTCCATTGTCGATATCATTAGTCCTTGATGCTAACATCTGCAAATGAAACCATAGACAAATGAGTTGCAAATAAGCCAAGTAGAAAGACAAAACTAAAAACCATATATCCAAGTAAAGGAAAAAACTAACAGAGTTGGGTAACCTATAGCTTGGAGATACTAGTAGAGGGATAAAACTATAAACATTGGCTGTGGATTGCATACAAAACTCAAAGAGTTGGATAACCTATAGCTTGGAGATACGTTGCAGTCTCCTCTGGGCTAAATCTTGCTACCAACGGTGACCAAGAACTCTTCGCTTGCTGTAATGAGTAATGTAAGGTTGAATTTAATCAACCATCTAATTAGCTTTATTCCGTGACCAATTTGCTTGTAATTTAGCACTTAGTAACCCTGTATTTAGGTGGAAAAATTGTAAGGGTAGTGTGTGAGAAGATGTGAAGAAAAACTCAAGAATGTGCAAAAAAAACAGAGGTTCGCGGCTAGGACTTGCGGGTGGATTGCGACTGTCAAGCCGCCAAAAGCTGGCACGTGAGAGACACACTGGGAAGCTGAAGGGTTGCGCCAGCTGTCACGCTACAGGACAAAGGTCCCAGGCTGGCCAGGCCGTTACGTTGTGACTTGAACTCGTGACTTGGACAAGCCGCAAGACCAAGTCGCCAATTTGCCCTGTTTGGCAAAAACTGATGTTTTGCATTCCCTTCTCACCCTACTATATATACACCCTTATACCCATCATATTGAGAGAGCTTCTAGAGAGAATTTTGTAAGAGAAAACCCTAGAGAAAAATAAGATTGCCTCATCCCCAATCTTCATCTAAGAAACTCTACAAATTCCTCTACTCTCTTCCTCTCCATTGTCATACCCTTGAGAGGTTATTTACCAAACTCTTATCTCACCACACCCACGTCTGTGAGAAGGTCCATTTGGTGCTTAGGGAAGCAGTTTGGGAAGGAACCAGTATACATTGGTTGATGCTATGGTCAAGTAGCGGAATCCGAGAAGCTAAAGAAGAAATAGGTTCGGCATAACCTCGTTGGAGCAAGAAGCTTGGAGGGCTTAGGTACTTAGGTAGATTAGGCTTGGAGGGTCTTCTGCTGTTCATGTATCCCAACTATATTCTTTAGTGGATTTTATCACCGTTTGGAGGGCGGCGGAGAGGTTTTACGCCGAGGACTTCGGTTTCCTCTTCGATAACACATCGTGTGTTGTCCGTGTGTTTGCATCTCTCTTTCCTTTATCTTTGCCTTATATTTACTGCTGTGGATGTGTTTATATTTGGCTTAGATTGTTTTATCAATTCTGGTATAAGCTTGTTATCATATTCCGCACATTAATTGTTTGATATAAAGCTTGAATTGGTATTTTTGTAATTTGGGGGTCTAAACATTCAAGGGTGTTTCATACCCATTTTGAACTTTCAAGTAATTTGCCCTCACCTACTAATAAATATATATAAATTATAGCTTGCTTCATCACTTTTTTTTTTTTTTTCCTTCTTCCAATCAGCTAGATCTGCACTATTGTTGTGCTAAATGCCTCTAGATAATTATTTTTATAGTGAATCTTGTTTAATGAATTATGCTAAATGTTTTCATTTTTAGATTCTGTTACCCTCACACTTACTCTCTTCCCACATGAACAATTGACATTTTGGAACCTAAGTCCATTATCGATATCATTAGCCCTTGATGTCGACATCTGCAAATGAAACTATAGACAAATGAGTTGCAAACAAGCCTAGTAGAAGGACAAAACTAAAAACCATATATCCAAGTAGAAGGACAAAACTAACAGAGTTGGGTAACCTATGGCTTGGAGATACTAGTAGAAGGATAAAACCATAAACAATGGTTGTGGATTGCATACAAAATTCACAGAGTTGGGTAACCTATAGCTTGGAGATACATTGTAGTTTCCTCTGGGCTGAATCTTGCTACTAGCGGTGACCAAGAACTCTTCCCTTGCTGTAATGAGATTTTCCCTCGCCTATTAATAAATATATTTAAATTATAGCTTGCTTCATCCTTTTTTTCATTTTTCATTTTTTTTTCATTTTTTTTTCCAGTCATCTAGATCTACACTATAGTTGTGCTAAATGAGTGAATTCCTCCAGACAATTATTTTTATAGTGAATCTTGTTTAATGAATTATGCTAAATGTCAGGACAAGAAACTCTGTTGACAGCTACTAAAAATTTATGTAGCAACCAGTTTCACAAGTAAATAATGGATTCCTAACTCCCTAGCTAAAATGAGACCATATTTAACTGCCCAAACTTCAGCCAACAAACTCGAAGCTTGCTGATGCAGGGCATTTAATTAAGCCAAGAAAAAAAGACATCCTTGTTATAAACTTACCAATGTCTTGAGAATATATATAAACTCCAAATCAAGTTCTTGATATACTATGAACTTCCCAAAATAAATTAAAAACAGAAAAATCAAACCAAACAAAACCCAATTGCCAAACCAAAAAATAACCAAGATATCATAGTCTGCTTCTCCATTTTGCAGTAAATGGAACCACCAATTACTACAAATAACAAGCAAAATGTTATGATAAAATTAATTGGGCCTCAAACCCCAAAAACCCACTAAGTCTAGTCTTCTTTACTTCTAGAACCCCAAAACCCCACTTGTTCATATTTTCACTAGGTATCAGTCTTTTTTCCCTATGGAAGAACATGAAGCACTAGGTTATCCACACAATCACACTAAAATATCTAAATCCAACCATTTTTCTCATCTGGGCTTGTCAGTGTGTTTGCATTTTTCAGATTTATAGAATCCTTCACAAGTTTCTCAAAACCCATCTCATAATATTTATCAATGAAATGTTATGTGCAGAAGGAAAAGAAGATTATGGAGACATTTGTTGGGAAATTTCAACCCCAGTCGATAGAATTAACAAATTTTAAATCCAAGTTGTTAATTATATTTATTATGAATAAACCTTGTTAAAACAAACTAACATCAATATCATGCACAGTGGAAAAGTAAATAAGACAAGATATGATGACCTAGGAAAACCAACAAAACAAACTAGTTTCACAGTAAAAAATCTGGGGGGAAACCTTCCCAAAAAGTAATTCACTATAGTAAAAAGAAGTTTTAGATCTAGTACAAAATCTTTGTCCCTAGACTCTACAATTCCTATAGATGAACTTACAATAGAAACCTTCTACCGCTTTAGAACCTTTGAACTCTTTAATATGAACGCCACTCTTTTTGCACGAATCCTAGTACATGACTAACCAATGATGCACGGCTCCCAGTACATGACCAACACACCAACTTGAAGAAGATGTTGGCTGCAAAGTTCTTCACTTCATCAACAATGAAAATCAAGAAGCACTTGGTTATAAAACCCTAAGGCACAAAAACGTAGTAGCTTCTTTTAGAGAGAATAAGACATTTGGTCACTTTTTGCATGTGTTCTCCTTGTATTCTCTTATGTGACTGCCTTTAAAACAAGCCTTATATATGTTTAGGGTTGTGAAAAAAAAAAAAAAAAAAAAAATCCTACACATACATGTCAGAATGGGCCAAAAATCAGATCTAAAAATTTGAATTTCGTAATTCTCAATAGATACATCTGTCAAGCAACTGTCGAGACCTCGATAGATATATCTATTAAGCAACAGCCGGGAATCTATCCAGCTTTAATGAACAACCCTTCTTCACTTGTTTTTTGGACAGATTTGCATGGCTTCAATACTAGACTTGAATTCTTGTTCTTTAAAGTATAAAACACATCCTAGATCTACCCAATTACAAGTAAAGTGCATTTTGTCAAAGGATTAGCCAATTCTAAATGACATATGTTCTCAACATGATTCACATATGTTCTAACAATCTCCCCCTTTGGCAATCCGTGACAAAATTACAACAAACAAATGATCATATGAGAGAAGTCATAAATCACTCAACTCATATTCACTTGTTCAATACAATAAAATCTATCCTAACACAAACTCTTGAAAAACTTTGCAAAAAAAGAGTTTATGATATGAAAGACTTTGACAACCTGTATTTCTGAAACACTTTAAACAATAAAAGATTGTATACAATAAATAATAAGCATGTGTATAAAGAGAAAAAAGAAACAACGCATGTATAAATAGGTGAAGAAGACATACATTATATATATATATATATATATCAAAGATAAGCACAATGTATATAAATATGGTCACAAGACCGGTGTACAAGAAGCTAAAAGAAGCTCCTAAAATAACAAGAAGGTAAACACTCCCCCTAATAAGATGAAACACAACTCCCCCTTACAAGGACATGTATTTCTCCCCATAATGTGTAGAATCTTAAAAAGAAACCACATTTTTCTCCCTTTTTGTCATGATTGACAAAGGGTACAAAAAGCTATAAAGCATCACCCGAGAAACATAAAGATGATCAAGGCAGCACAAGGAATCCATATAAATGCATAAATGTAATGAAACAAGATGCTATGGATGACAAGATAAAAGAAAGATGCAAAACATGTGAAAAGCAATGCATGCAAAAGGGTCTCGATAGATCGAGAAGCTGTCTAGCTGAAGCCAACCTCGATGTATTGAGAATCTTTTGAGGATCTATTGACTAGACAGAAAGTTTTTCGATGGATCGAGAAGTTGTCGAGAAGCTATCGAGAAAAATTCCAAAAACCTCAATAGATCAAGATTGTGCTAACTTCTGTTGAGACAAGAAGAAAAAGGTGCTCGATAGATAGCTATCTGTCGAGAACTGTCGAGATAGGCAGAAACAGTTTTTCAAAGAAGAGAAAAACATATAAATGAATGCAATCAAGTATGCTACTCAACTAAAGATCCAAACAACATTTTAAGCTCTCAAAAACATCTCTCAATAAGAAAATGTCAAGCATTTAGATCCAAAACACAAACACACACTAAACAAGTCTAACCAATTTTATATTTCAAAAACAAGTCAAGAAAGGTTAGTGAGCATACATTAGCACATGTATTCCTTGTGATGGCCAAATCACATTGTACCTGCACATGTATCAAAGGTAGTAAAGAATATTGTGTGTTGTGTGTGAAAAACATCGCAAGATTGCATTAGTGTCTATATGTTATGAAGATTTGAAATATGAGAAAATTATTTTAACTCATACACAATCATAACTGTTTGACAGGGACTATCACCTTCGAGATATATCCTATAACTCTAACATCTTCTAGAATACACGTTTGCAACCATATATAAAGTATTTTGATTCTTTTTGCTTTTTGTTGTTCTTTGTATATTTTTCTTTTAAGCAAACCATGCATAGGCATATAAGAGATAGAAAATAAATACCCAATGATGTTAAGCATTTGATATTGCATTTTTGCTATGCTGAAGCATACAAATGTCATTTCATGATTGGCAGACAACAGTGGTGAGATGTTATTTATGCCTTTCTCTTATGATTTTCTATTCCTTCTCGTCAAAAAGAGTGATACAAGTATTAAGTACAAGAGATTATTTAATCTTACTCATCACAAACACGAGTTATAAAGCTCACTTGCTTAGTTGTGCATAGAGATGCTTATCTAAGCTACAAAAGAAACTTTGTTTCAATTACCATCCAAGGTACACAAGTACCAATGTATACAAAACACACACTATTTTTGCATTTTTCTAATTTTTCTAATTTTTTTTTTTTAATTTTGAAGACAAAAAAAAAAAAAAAAAAAAAAAAAAAAAAAAAAAAAAAAAAAAAAAAAAAAAAAAAAAAAAAAAAAAAAAAAAAAATAAACCTTATATATGTTTAGGGTTGTGAAAAAAAAAAAAAAAAAAAAAAACCCTACACATACATGTCAGAATGGGCCAAAAATCAGATTTGAAAATTTGAATTTTGTAATTCTCAATAGATACATCTGTCAAGCAACTGTCAAGACCTTGATAGATATATCTATTGAGCAGCAGCCGGGAATCTATCCAGCTTTAATGAACGGCCCTTCTTCACTTGTTTTTTGGACAGATTTGCATAGCTTCAATACTAGACTTGAATTGTTGTTCTTTGAAGTATAAAACACATCCTAGATCTACCCAATTACAAGTAAAGTGCATTTTTTCAAAGGATTAGCCAATTCTAAATGACATATGTTCTCAACATGATTCACATATGTCCTAACAATCTCCCCCTTTGACAATCCGTCACAAAATTACAACAAACAAATGATCATATGAGAAAAGTCATAAATCACTCAACTCATATTCACTTGTTCAATACAATAAAATCTATCCTAACACAAACTTTTGAAAAACTTTGCAAAAAAAGAGTTCATGATATGAAAGACTTTGACAACCTATATTTCTGAAACACTTTAAACAATAAAAGATTGTATACAATAAATAATAAGTACGTGTATAAAGAGAAAAAAGAAACAACACGTGTATAAATAGGTGAAGAAGACATACATTATATATATATATATATATATCAAAGATAAGCACAATGTATATAAATATGGTCACAAGACTGGTGTACAAGAAGCTAAAAGAAGCTCCTAAAATAACAAGAAGGTAAACACTCCCCCTAACAAGATGAAACACAACTCCCCCTTACAAGGACATGTATTTCTCCCCCTAATGTGTAGAATCTTAAAAAGAAACCACATTTTTCCCCCTTTTTATCATGATTGACAAAGGGTACAAGAAGCTATAAAGTTTCACCCGAAAAACATAAAGATGATCAAGGCGGCACAAGGAATCCATATAAATGCATAAATGTAATGAAACAAGATGCTATAGATGACAAGATAAGAGAAAGATGCAAAACATGTGAAAAGCAATGCATGCAAAAGGGTCTCGATAGATCGAGAAGCTGTCTAGCTGAAGCCAACCTCGATGTATTAAGAATCTTTTGAGGATCTATTGACTAGATAGAAAGTTTTTCGATGGATCGAGAAGTTGTCGAGAAGCTATCGAGAAATATTCCAAAAACCTCGATAGATCAAGATTGTCTTAACTTCTGTTGAGACAAGAAGAAAAAGGGGCTCGATAGATAGCTATCTGTCGAGAACTGTCGAGATAGGCAGAAACAGTTTTTCAAAGAAGAGAAAAACATATAAATAAATGCAATCAAGTATGCTACTCAACTAAAGATCCAAACAACATTTTAAGCTCTCAAAAACATCTCTCAATAAGAAAATGTCAAGCATTTAGATCCAAAACACAAACACATACTAAACAAGTCTAACCAATTTTATATTTCAAAAACAAGTCAAGAAAGGTTAGTGAGCATACATTAACACATGTATTCCTTGTGATGGCCAAATCACATTGTACCTGCACATGTATCAAAGGTAGTAAAGAATATTGTGTGTTGTGTGTGAAAAACATCGCAAGATTGCATTAGTGTCTATATGTTATGACGATTTGAGATATGAGAAAATTACTTTAATTCATACACAATCATAACTGTTTGATGGGGACTATCACCTTCGAGATATATCCTATAACTCCCACATCTCCTAGAATACACGTTTGCAACTATATATAAAGTATTTTGATTCTTTTTGCTTTTTGTTGTTCTTTGTATATTTTTCTTTTAAGCAAACCATGCATAGGCATATAAGAGATAGAAAATAAATACCCAATGATGTTAAGCATTTGATATTGCAATTTTGCTATGCCAAAGCATACAAATGTCATTTCATGATTGGCAGGCAACAGTGGTGAGATGTTATTTATACCTTTCTCTTAGGATTTTCTATTCCTTCTCGTCAAAAAGAGTGATACAAGTATTAAGTACAAGAGATTATTTAATCTTACTCATCACAAACACGAGCTACAAAGCTCACTTGCTTAGTTGTGCATAGAGATGCTTATCTAAGCTACAAAAGATACAAAGTTTAGAAAACTTTGTTTCAATTGCCATCCAAGGTACACAAGTACCAATGTATACAAAACACACACTGTTTTTGCATTTTTCTAATTTTTTTTTTTAATTTTGAAGACAAGAAATAAAAAATAAAAAATAAAAAATAAAAAATAAACAACCAAACAAAAACAGACAAACAACATGAAAGCATGAAAGAGAGATTCATAAGCATGAAAGCATGATTCCAAGGGAGATAAGAAATCAAGCAAAGAGAGTCCTATTTTAGATAGAAAGAATTAAAGTAGAGAACAAACAGAAAAGACAATTAAGTCTTAGGCTCCTTTCTCACCCACACAGCACAAGTCTTTGGCTGTAAAGATGAAAAAGCACGTATCCTAGTATGTCTACTAAAGGACATAGAAAAATTAGAATTCTCCTGAAATTGAGTTAAAAAGCTCAAAGATTTTAATAACTCTCCAAACAAAGGTATAGGTCCTTGAGAGGAAACTTGTGACCGTTTGGACACTTACTTTTAAGGATACAACTTAAAGCAATTAGGATGAATGTTTCCAAAAGCACCACAATGGTGACAAACATAAGGTCTAACAAAGGATTTAGAATTAGACAAATCAGCTATGGATTTCATAACTTTATCACCTTTCTCAAATTGGGGCACAAAGACAGTCTTTGATCCAGAAGTCGTGGAAGAGGAGGGGCTAGAGGAAACTAAATATCCTAAGCCAGTCTTATTAGAACTAGGTTTTTGAGTACTCAATACCTCATCAAGCTTTGCACTAGACATCCTCTCTATTTGAGTTCTAGCTTGACTAAGCTCTACCTCAAGATTCTTGACCTTCTCTTCTAATGAGGTGTTCTCCACAGAAAAAGTCTCAACTAACCTTGTAGTCTCATCTAGTTTGACTAATAGATCAACTTTTTCAATTTTTGCCTCATTAAGTTCTTTTCTACAACGATAAGAAGTCTTTTCAGATTTTATGAATTCAATGAATAGCTTATCATAGGCTTCCTGAAGGATCAACTTCTTAGGTACTCCATCTTCAGAAGAATCCTCACTATCACTAACACTCTCCATAATCACCTTATCGGTTGTGGCAGTAAAAGCCATAAAGTGACAACATTCATCCTCATACTCATCAGAAAGATCACTCTTAATATCACTCTAGGTAGCAACCAATCCTTTATCTTTTGACTTCTTAGTCTTTTCCTTCATAAGGTAGTTTAGACACTCTATCCTCCTATGACCAAAACCTTTGCACTCATGGCACTGGATAAGGGGTTTCTCACGCTTACCCTTCCTAAAGGATTTAGATTTCCTATGAGGTTTGTCTTTATCATTTTTCCTATATTGAAGAAGCTTGATAATCTTATTAGTTATGAAGGTTAGGTCCTCATCCTCATCATCATCTTAATCTTCATCTTCATCTTCGCTTTCATCTTCATCTTTAGAGTCATCAATCTCTTTCTCTATACCCTTAAGAGCCAAGTTTCTACTCTTTCCACATTTTCCAATTAAACCTAATCCCATCTCATAGGTTTGAAGGTTCCCTACAAGCTCAGTCAAAGGAAGTTGGCATGGAATCTTTCAGATAAGGACCTAAGGATTTTCCTAACAATTTTGGATTTTGCAATAGATTCTCAAAGGTTGAAGGCAGAATTCACAATATCCTTGAGTTTAGCATAGAACTCATCAAAGGTCTCATCCTCCTCCATCCTTATTTCTTCAAAACTACTAGTGAGTCTTTGAACCTTCATAATCTTTACTGCCTTGGTACCTTCATAGGTGGTCTCAAGAATGGTCCATGCTTCCTTTACAACTTTCGTGGATGATATTTGATGATGCTATAAAATGTGACCTCCAAAATCGTCCATATGGTTCATCCATAGGAAAAATAACGAAGGAAGGGCGCAACAAAATTACCTCGTCCGTATCCATCAAGCCTCGTCTGCCATAAATTGAGGACGGACGAGGCAAGCATAGTTTATGCCAAGGCACGTCCGTCCTTAATTAAGGATGGACGAGCCAAATATTTTGAAATTAAACTTGGATCTTACCTATGAACCGAAACCTTCATTGTTCGTGATAAAGCACTAGTCCAGATAAAGTAACTTCCATGGAAGTTATGGAAGTTACCTCTGACTTTGGTGAATTCCTCGACAATAGGAATGGTTATCAGAGCAAATAACTGTTCCATGTGCACTATATAAACGCTTCTCTACGTAGAGGTAAGGGATTCGGATTTTTTTTTTTTTTTACAGAAGAAGAAGAAAGTCTTAGAAATACTTTTCTCTCTATTCCAGCCCACTAACTTCATCATCGGAGGACCCTAGACCGGCCTCCACCGGTCTTTTCTCTAATTAAATTTGGTTTTTCAGGACTTAACCTTCAAGATTGTCGAAGCCTGAAGATTTTCAACCCACTGATTTTCCAGGATTATCAATATTTTCTTGAATTCTTCATTAGTCACCCCACTAAACAAAGCATTCAAGGCCCTACTATTGAAATTTGCCACTTTGATTATTGCTTCATCCCAATCCACCAGCGCTTCCTTAGACTTAATCCAGCCAACTTCAACAGCTTGCCATACTTTTTCACCTAGAGCTTGTAAAAAAAAATTCATATGAACTTTCCAGTACGCATAATTAGTTCCATCAAACAAAGAAGGAATCAAAACAGATTGTCCATGATCCATGACAACGAGGGTCAAGGATCACACTCAGGAAATTAATCCAATCAGAGTGCACCTGCTCTAATACCACTTATTGGAAAATTTAGACCCCGGTTGATAGAATTAACAAGTTTTAAATCCAAGTTGTTAATTAGATTTATTATGAATAAATCTTGTTAAAACAAACTAACATCAATATTATGTCAATATCATGCATAGCAAAAAAGTAAATAAGATAAGATATGATGACCCAAGAAAACCAATGAAACAAACTAGTTTCACAATAAAAAAACCTGGGGAGAAACCTTCTTGAAAGAAATTCACTATAGTGATAGGCCAAAAACGTATTGACCCCTTGTGATGAATTAATTGATTAATTAGCCAAGTTTATTAATTAATCAAATTAACATGCAATTGTATATGGCAGCACAAATAAATCACCAATTAACTAAAGTATACAGCGGAAAATAAATTAACATGGTGATTTGTTTACGAATGGAGAAAACCTACACGGCAAAAATCCCACCGAGTGATTTTAAGGTCACCACTCCCAAGAATCCACAAGCGGTTACAAGTAAAGGAATCTCAGTACCTTATACCAACCTACAATTGAACCCTTACCCTAATACCCAATTGGACTTGTTCTATAGCGATAATCTCTCTTTTTCAATGCGCAGCTCCCATTACATGACTAACCAATTGCGCAGATCCCAATACGTGACTTGATCACCAGCTTGAGAAGTTTGTTGGCTGCAAAGTTTTTCAGTTCATCCAAACGATGAAGATCATGAAGTTGCTTGGTCACAAAATCCTATAGTGTACAAACACAGCAACTTCTTGAAAAGAAAGAAGAACTAGGGTAAATTAGGTTTCCGGTCACACTTTTCTTCACACTTGTGGAATTGTGCTTTTATGCAACTTGTGTCACCATTTTCAGCCCTTAAAATAATCCTTATATATTTTTAGGGTTATGACAAAAGAAAGACCAAACATATACTCACGGATTGGATCAAAATCAGCTTGAAAAACTGAACTTCATAAATCTCGACAGATACCCTATCTGTCGAGCCACGGGCTTTAATAGCTTTTAAACCTTGATAGATGCTAGCTGTCAAGCTTTAAAATCCTACACTTTCTCACTTAATTCTTGGACAGACTTGCATGACTTTAACACTTGAACTTGAAACCTTGTTTCTTGAAGCATTAAACACATCCTTGATCAACCTAATTACAAGTAAAGTACGTTTTGTCAAAAGATTAGCCAATTACATAAAATGTTGACATATGTTCCTAACATGATTCACATATGTCCTAATATACAGTAAAGAGAATTTTTAGATCTAGTAAAAAACCTTTGTCCCTAGACTCTACAATTCTCGTAGATGAGCTTACAGTAGAAACCTTCTACCGCTCCAAAACCTCTGAACTTTTCAATATGAACACCACCCTTTTTGCACGAATCCCAGTACGTGACTAACCAATGATGCACGGCTCCTAGTAGTGACTAACACACCAACTTGAAGAAGATGTTGGCTGCAAAGTTCTTCACCTTATCAACAATAAAAATTAAGAAGCACTTGCTTATAAAACCCTAAGGCGCAAAGACGCAGTAACTTCTTTCAGAGAGAATATGTCATTCGATCACTTTTTGCATGTATTCTCCTTGTATTCTCTTATGTGACGGCCTTTAAAATAAGCCTTATATATGTTTAGGGTTGTGAGAAAAGCAACCCTACACATACATGTCAGCATGGGTTGAAAATCAGATCTAGAAATCTGAATTTCGTTATTCTCGATAGATACATATATCAAGCAACTGTCGAGACCTTAATAGATATATCTATCGAGTAGCTATCGGGAATCTATCCAGCTTTAATAAACAACCCTTCTTCACTTGTTTCTTGGACAAATTTGCATGGCTTCAATACTAGACTTGAACTCTTGTTCTTTGAAGTATAAAACACATCCTAAATCTACCCAATTACAAGTAAAGTGCATTTTGTCAAAGGATTAGCCAATTCTAAATGACATATGTTCTTAACATGATTCACACATGTCCTAACAACATTAAAAACCCATTAACACACAACTGATAAGATTTCTTCATACTTGAATTTGCAATCAAATCTGTGGAATTTCATAGTTCAAGCTGGAAAGTTTGATGCGTAGGTTTTATGGTGGTTGTTCATAGCGACTTGCTTCACCTTGGAATTCTCTAATAAAGATGAGAGCCACTAAGAGAAAAGGAGCAGTGGGTTTGAGGACATAAAGAAAAAGAAAAGAGAGAAGGAGGAGAGGAGGGTTTGTGAACTATGAAGTCTGAAGAGAGGCTACAGTAAGAACTTTCTCTCTCTTCAAAAAAATAAATAAAATTACTTTTACTTAATTTGTCATCTTATATAAAAAATAAATAAAAAATGCACATACAAAATACACAATTATGTTTTTTTTTTTTTTTTTTTTTTTTTTTTTTTTTTTTTTTTTTTTTTTTTTTTTTTTTTTTTTTTTTTTTTTTTTTACATTTCAAAATATGTTATTGGAAACATGGTTCCAAACACATTTTTTGCATTATATATACTTTAAACACTTATTTTCACAACACTTATTAAATCACAGTTTTCACATCATTTTAAACAACAATACTTTAAATCTGCTACCACATAGACTCTTAAGCTTTTTTAGGTCAAGTGGTGTCCCTATATGTTTTATTAATCACTCTTGAACGCTTCTCAATGTGTTATCTCCCCAATAAGTGGTATTATAGTCCATGATGGTGTGTAGTGAACGTGGCGAGGTGTTCAAGGTCCATTTCTTAGCAGGGACAAAGCAAACCTAAAAGGCCCACATAAATGATCTTTGAGAAAGGCCCAACAAAAGAGTATTGCCAATAGTGCTAGATCATGGTGAAGCATGCGGTTTCAATGAACAAGAATGTCCAACCAAGTTCCCATGGATGAGCATCTAGGATTGATGTATGGTTCCTATGGATAGCGTATGAAGGGTCCATGGATGACACACTAGAGATGGTAAAAGCCCATAAGCAATGGGGAGTTAGTAGGACTTGGTTAAAACCCACAAAAAGGCAGACTCACATGTGAGACATGGGTGGCACCACTTAGAGCCCAGGGGTTCAAAATTCAAATGAACCCTTTGATTTAGCAAAAAAATAATTTTATATAATTTTTTTAACCTCCTTAAAATGAAAATTTGAACGTCCTAACTTTAAATTTTTTTGAAGCCTAACTGAAATAAACTTGAATATGATGCCTCTTAATAATAATTGGCCTTTAAAACACAAAAAAGGCTCAATAAAAAACCAGTTTGATCTAGAATATGGAAAAAATAAAAAATAAAAAGTGTAACAGCAAAAGTAGAAATTTATTATTCTTAAACCTTAGAAAACGCCTATATAGATCTTAACAAATTTGAAATAACTCAATCAAATGGGAGATCAATGAATGAATGATTGCTTCGCTTATATTGAAAGAGATATATCTTGTACAATTGATATTGAAGATATTGTTCAATGATTTGAAAATATGAAACCAAATAGAAAGCAATTGTAAAACTTCATGTATATAGGTTTTTGTTTTTTGTTTTTGTTATGTCAATATATTCAAGTTCTCTTTTTATTTTAGGTTTTGAAAATTTTATGTTTCTTATTGACTCTCCTAGAAAATAATTCTAAAGTTGTCACTGATGTGTTCAAAGGGAGATTGTTGGAGATATACGTCTGAGTGAAGTCTGATATTGGATAAGACTCGTAAGAGGGTGTGGCTAATATAATATAGTTGGGAACAAATTCATAAATTTAAGCCCTTTGGGTTAAGCGATGTCCTAATATATTATATTAACTATTCATTTGGAGGCTCCCAAATGTGCTATCTCCCTAACAAGGTAGTCATCCTAATTCTTCAAACAATTCTACGATTTCTATCCTCATTTGGGCTATCCAAAACCCAAATTGCTTTACATTAAAAAGTTTATCAAAATAACTTTTCCATCTCACTTTATTTCTCTTCTTTTACTAACACTCTCTGATCTTCATCTTTGATGCACCGAACACCGCTCAAATCTCTTGTTTTCAATGTCCAATAATTGAGTAGAAATGCAATGTCCAATAATTGAGATGATGGACAAAAAGTCTTAAACTTTAGATTTAATAGATTAAATATTCTTGCTGAAATCTAAAATATTGAGTTTCAGCAAATGTGGACTTGAGTTCTTATATTTTAGATTGTTGATATGTAGTTTTCCTACTTCATATGGTTGGGTCTTTGGCTGATTTCATAAGCTTTTTCATTGCAATTATCACATTACTGGAATGTGTTGAATTTATGAATTCATCATCTACGCCATTATGCTTCAATTGATTCATATCTCCGATTATTTTGTTCTCTCCTTCTTCCAACCAGTTATTTTCGGGTGCATTTATTACAACTCATGTACAGATTTTCCATAGATGTAAATGTGCTTACTTTCTAATGATTTTATATAGATGGAATGTTGCCAACACATTTACGTGTGTACTGTGTATACACAGTGTTTCTCCATCGGACATTGTGTCTAAATGGATGGGAGAGAGTGAAAAGCAAGTCTCAGATCTTTTCCAAAAGGCTCGTAAAAAAGCTCCGTCCATTATTTTTATTGACAAAATTGATTCCTTATGTGGCCGAAGAGGTGAAATCCATGAAAATGAACCATCTCGACGAATCAAATTAGAATTTCTTGTACATATGCAGGCCTTTTGTTTTCCCTGGAAATTAATAGAATTAGAGTGATTTGTTACAAGCTTCATTTTTATATATTATAATTGACATGCTTCGACTAACATCGGGGTCAAGTAGTTAGTCAATAACTTTATTTTAGTTTATTACTATCCTGTTCTGTTCGGTATGAATTTTTTACATTTTATGATGAGTTGCACGGCATCTCATTGAACATTTTTATACTTTTAAAATGGAATTTAGGGATTTGATGAAAATTTTGAACTGATATGTTTAATATGGGTGAGCTAACTTTAAGGTATTTAAGCTTAAGTAACTTGAAATCATGTATGTAGTCCAAAGAAGGCTATATTTTCTTTTGAATTTTTGGTTTTAATTTTTCTTTTTGCTTTTTACTCTTGTATTTGCCTAATGAGTGGAGAAGAGTTACTTTAATACCTATTTGCAAGAACAACGATAATATTTAAAACTGTTCAAATTGTCGTGGAATTAAACTTATGAGTCACACTCTAAAACTTTGGAAAAGAATGATTGAACATAGGTTAAGACATAAAACAAAATATCAGAGATTTGGTTTTATGCTAAGATAGTCTACCATGAAAGTTATTTTCTTACTTAGATGTGTAATGAAAAATATATAGAGGTTGTAAAGATCTTCATATGGTCTTTATTGACCTAGAGAAAACATATAATTAATACTGTCCCTAGATAGGTTATGCAGTGGGTTTTGGAAAAGAAAGACCTTCTTCTAAAGTATATTAAGTTGATTAAGTGTTTGATAAAGCTATAACTAGTATAAGAACAAGTGGAAATACCACAAGTGAGATTCTATTGCTATATATTTGCATCAAGGATCAATATTTAGTCCATATCTCTTTGCACTAATGAATGATGAGCTCACTAAATCAATAGCCAACCCTGACTAATTAATTTACTGAGGATTTATAGTCAACCACAAAAAGAATTAGGACTAAGGTCTTTTTGTTGTTGTTGTTGTTGTTGTTATATTCCTGTTGTATGCATCCCATGTACTAGGGTTGTGCTATTATTTGTGATTTATTTATTTATTTATTTATTTAAAAGGGAATCATTAACATACAATAGATGAGAAGATGACCAGCCATTTCCTTGTTGGCCTCAAATGGCAGGCTAGTTTCAATGCTGTTCATAATAACTTTATATTTTATTAAATAGTAAATACATGACACTAGCTTTAATTGTTTCCTTCCACTTTTTTACATGTAATCTTGAAATGGAAATTTTCTTCAATACATTTCAGGGTGTATGGGACGGTGTGGAAAATGTTCTGATTCTATAGCAGCAACAAATACTCCTTATGCTTTGAATCAGGTGAGAAAAAAATTCCATCCTTCTAACCTATGGCCATGGATAGAAAAGAATCATGTTTATTGGACCAAAAAACATGATTAGAAACTTTTATTAAAAACAAAAAATCATGATTTGAAAATTGGAATCGTGATTTTTGACCCTAAACACGCTAACTTTGAACTTAATTGCCACGTAACAATCTCATTAATGATGTGTAACTTTAAGGCTCACAATCTAAAAAATTTTAATTTAGAAAGATGGAAAATCAAAATTTCCAAAATTTTGAGATGTAGTCTATTAATTTTGAGAATATTTCAGTTCCAAATTGTTACCATTGGTTGGCAATCTTGGGCGGCATGCTTAGAAAGAAAGGCAACTTCAAAATAAAGTTGTTCACGTCACTGGTTTTTTTTTTTTTTATATAATTTCTAATAACTCATAGAAATGAAAAGAAAATTATTAGTTTACATTATACTATCAATGTAAAACAATAATTGTTTAAAAGGAAAAAGCCAACATTTTATCTAGAAAGAGATAAAAAGAAAATGTTAATTTTTGCAAGAGCTTATTCATTTACAACACAAACTATCTTTAATTCCCCAATCCCGAAAAGATATCTCATGCACTAAGCGCATACAAGAGTTTTGCCAGATCCTATATTCAATACAATCTATTTTATTCAATGAGAGAGTCATTTTTCAAATATAGCTAAGGATATGGCCAAGCACAATAAATTGCCCTGTTAAAAGCATTTTATATGCAACATATGTATTAGGTTCTAAAGATTTAGGATTTTATGTATTTAGAACTCTAATTTGTATTGTTGGCAAACCATGATCAAAACAGGCTGTTTAGTCTTATTTAGGCTTGCTCAAAGTTGGGTCTTTCATGTAAAGTTGGAATCGAGTGGCTGCAGATGCATTGGTGCATTTCGGCCTAGCTCAATCGATCGAAGGAAAGTCTCGATCGATCGAAACTCGGGCAGAATGTTTTTTCTGCAGAAATTCTAGCTCAGCCCTAACTCATTAAACGTTTTGGGTTTTCTGTTTTTACCCTAGGTATATAAAGAAAAACCCTAGCCACGTTTTTAGAGTTACTCCAGTTAAGTTGTTACTCATACTTTTCTGTTTTGTGTAAATCTCTTATGAGATCTAGAGGAGTTTGTCTTTACACAAAACTTAGGGTTTTCAAGGTAGAGATTACTTCAACATCTTGATGATCAACTCGATTGCTACCATTGAACCTTAAAGAATATCAAGCGTGGGTGTTTGTAGCTAATTGGAGAATCCAAGAAAGAAGGAGTCCGTGAATTCGGAGCTTGCACGTGGTCGTGTCAGTAAGTTCTACTGGTGGGTAGCATTAGGAAGTCAAGCGGAGAGCTTGTAGTCCTTCTGTATGAACTTCGATTCTTCCGCATAGTGGATTCAGATTTACCTTGAGGATAGCTAGGTCAAATCCTCCCCAGGTTTTTACAGTGTGGTTTCCTGAGTGATCATATCTTGTGTTATTTACTTTTCTGCTGCTTTATATTCTTGATATGATTGTTTGATTGTTTTAACCTAGAATTGCATAATTTGACTAAGTAACAACTTGGCTAATAAACTAGGCTACTCAATCTGGTTGTGTTTTAAGAGGTCTAAAACCGTTCAATATGCCATTGACAAGCTTTTTCCTATTTGTTTGATTTATTATCAAAACAAACACAATTTACAATGAAATCCATACACCAAAACAAAATTAATCCCTGAAATGCAAAACATTTGCAAATACTAACCTCCAAACTTCCACAAATACCACTAACCTTATTTATAAGCCAAAATATTACAATTCCAAATTAAAACAACTATTCCAAACCACACAAGTACATCACATCATAACCAATGTTCAAAGCTCACAGCAAACCCAAGACCGAATATAGCATTTGCAATCTTCAATTCAAAACTTTGACATCAATCTTTGCTATTAGATGATAGCTGATTACGCAATATTTGCACATGCACATCAGTTACTAGGGTCAACCCTTATGGTCACACTGTTACTGTAAAAATAAATTCAAAAAGAAAGTCAGTGGTTAAATAGTTATTTGGAACAAAAAAAAAAATACACACAAGAATAAAATTTTGATGAAAAAGAAAAAATTGCTTTGCAGCTTTGACGAAAATTTTTCATGCCTTCATTTTCATCATTCTTTTAAAATACTCGTCTATGGACCGCATAAGCACCTATACTTGTTGGCCATATTCTTTGCCATAAAAGTCTGAGATAGGTCAATGATGGCTGTGGAGTGGAAGCAGGAAACTAATCTAGAGTTTTGAGGGAAAAAGACCTCTATGGAGAGAATTATAAGGTCACTAAAACAAAATACAAACTAATGAGATTGAGCTTTCGGATTTCAAATTTATTTCAAGTTTTTTAATCTTGCTTGTTTATAAATTAAATTTATTTGTTTTTTTTCCAATAAATTCTTCTTCTTTTTTAACTACAGTTAAATTTATGTGGTTTTGTTTCGTTTTATCATTTAGGAAGTTGAATCAAAGTTGTTTTAAATGTGTGACCTTTTATTATTGGTTGGAACTACCCAGACCTAGGTCCTAATAATTTCTCCTTAGAAGGACCTAACAGCATATACGAATTGAATAGTAATTCCCAAGGAGGAACCTACTTAACGACATAAAAGATCATCCAACTTCTACACACATTGTCAAACCCATATACATGGTTTTGAAACCTAAACCGTTCAAAGAACCGGAGAACGAAAAGGTTTAAGGTTTTTGAGATTGGACTAAGGTCCAACTAAGGTTGAATCGAGATAATGTCATAATTAATTTAATAATTATTTAAAATATAAATAAATATAATAAATTAGTATAAATAAAAAAAATGGCTAAAATAGTTCCCAAAAATAAAAAATAAAAACCTCAACTATTCCAAACCACACAAGTACATCACATCATAACCAATGTTCAAAGCTCACAGCAAACCCAAGACCGAATATAGCATTTGCAATCTTCAATTCAAAACTTTGACATCAATCTTTGCTATTAGATGATAGCTGATTACGCAATATTTGCACATGCACATCAGTTACTAGGGTCAACCCTTATGGTCACACTGTTACTGTAAAAATAAATTCAAAAAGAAAGTCAGTGGTTAAATAGTTATTTGGAACAAAAAAAAAAATACACACAAGAATAAAATTTTGATGAAAAAGAAAAAATTGCTTTGCAGCTTTGACGAAAATTTTTCATGCCTTCATTTTCATCATTCTTTTAAAATACTCGTCTATGGACCGCATAAGCACCTATACTTGTTGGCCATATTCTTTGCCATAAAAGTCTGAGATAGGTCAATGATGGCTGTGGAGTGGAAGCAGGAAACTAATCTAGAGTTTTGAGGGAAAAAGACCTCTATGGAGAGAATTATAAGGTCACTAAAACAAAATACAAACTAATGAGATTGAGCTTTCGGATTTCAAATTTATTTCAAGTTTTTTAATCTTGCTTGTTTATAAATTAAATTTATTTTTTTTTCCAATAAATTCTTCTTCTTTTTTAACTACAGTTAAATTTATGTGGTTTTGTTTCGTTTTATCATTTAGGAAGTTGAATCAAAGTTGTTTTAAATGTGTGACCTTTTATTATTGGTTGGAACTACCCAGACCTAGGTCCTAATAATTTCTCCTTAGAAGGACCTAACAGCATATACGAATTGAATAGTAATTCCCAAGGAGGAACCTACTTAACGACATAAAAGATCATCCAACTTCTACACACATTGTCAAACCCATATACATGGTTTTGAAACCTAAACCGTTCAAAGAACCGGAGAACGAAAAGGTTTAAGGTTTTTGAGATTGGACTGAGGTCCAACTAAGGTTGAATCGAGATAATGTCATAATTAATTTAATAATTATTTAAAATATAAATAAATATAATAAATTAGTATAAATAAAAAAAATGGCTAAAATAGTTCCCAAAAATAAAAAATAAAAACCATCTTTCAAATGCATTTTTTATATCAACGGAATATTATTAATTGTTAAAAAAATAATAATAATAATGAAATTATTAATTTACATTATACTATCAAGATAGGATAGAATTATATTATAGACAAAATAAATGTTTACAGCATTAGTGCATTAGCATTGAGGGTGTAAAAACCCCATGGTTTTAAAAACTGGACCGAACTGACCAGTTCAACCGGTTAAACCAAAACCAGACCTAAGTCTAGTTCGGTTTTATCTGAAAACTAGAAATATTAAAAAATCTGAAGAAAAAAAAAACCGAAAATCATCGGTTAAACCAGTGAAACCCTAAACTGGGAAGATTCGACCTGTTTTCAGTGGTTTTGTACATTGAGCAGAATTTTCATGGACTTCTTGGCTTCTAACGAGAAAGGTGCAAGTTTTTTCTTCTCTATTTTGAAAAATCTCAGATTTGGGATGAAAGGAGATTTGGGAAGACACTTACTTTGGGAAAAATCTCATATTTGTTTGAGAAGCAATGTGAGAAGATGATTAGGAAATATCTTAAATCTGTTTGGTTTGGGCGAGGAGTGAGGATGAACTACCGAACTGGGCTTGGAGGAGAGGAATTTAAATCTGCCACTGCTACTTCTTTGGAGAGAGAGCTCTAATCAATTTTCTAGATCTACCTTTATTTAAGCCTTTTAGGAGAGAAGACTTTATTTCTTTTAAGGGAAATGCTAATGAGTGCTCTTAGAGCATTGGTTAACAATATATTTTAAGAAATTCGTTAGCATAACCCATCTTTTAAAAAGTTTAAAAATGTGGTTGGATGTTGTTTGGCCACGTTAATGGTTTGTTAATACTTAAAAGTAAAGAAAATTATATATGAATATAAAATTTTAAACCCGTTTTCATAAAACTTTAAAACCATAACCCTTTCTATTTGATAGTTTGTTTAGGTTAATTTCTTTTAATTTGAGTTAAATTTGACGTAAAAATACTTCTAAAATGTTTTATCTATTTTTTTAGTAAATATTGGTAGCTATAAAATTATTATATATTTAAATTCATTTTTTTAATTATATATTTATTAATTAAATTATTTATTATGTTACCGGTTCGACTATTGATCTGACCCCGGTCGAACCTAAAAACCGGTAACTAATCCCTTTTATGGTTCTTTAACCAATTCGGTTTTTAAAACCATGAAAAACCCCCCAATTTATATTTTACCATCTAAATCCTTAAAGTCATGCCACATCTGAGTATGCAAATCCAAAATATTATAAAAATGTGTATAATATTTGCACTTGTTTAATCTATAATATAAATTTTAATTTACAATAACACATGAATCTAATATATGAATACGTGGGTTTGTAGTACCAATAAATTATGCAACTAGATATTTAAATGTCTTATAAAACATGCAATTAAATGAAAATGGTTTAAAAAAACTTAAAAGCAAATGAATTGTGGAAACGTGGCCTCGTCCAACCTTTTCATGGGGAAGGGGTAGTATCTGCCATATTGGTAGACAAGGAAAAAAAAAAAAAAATCTTTAGACTTTGGATTTCTTTCGATTTTGTACCAGTGACAGAAGAAGAAAGGAAACCCCAAAGAAGCAAGAAGAATAAATGCAGAAAGAAAACACAGAAGATTGGAGAAGAAGGAAAACTAGAAAACGCAGAAGAAGGATGGTAAAGATAAGTTTTGTGTTTTTCATTTCTATTTTATTTTTTGGACTTGGTGTGTTATGGGACTGCATTTTCGGATTTGTAGTGAGGATGAGAGATAAAAAGCTAGAGTTCAATGGAGAAAATGGCATAACGTCAACGCCCCCATCTTAAAAAAAAAAAAAAAACCTTAGACTTTTGATTTCTTTCGATTTTGTTGTTTTTGGGTACCAGTGACAGAAGAAGAAAGGAAACCCCAAAGAAGCAAGAAGAATAAACGCAGAAAGAAAACACAGAAGATTGGAGAAGAAGGAAAACTAGAAAACGCAGAAGAAGCATGGTAAAGATAAGTTTTGTGTTTTTCATTTCTATTTTATTTTTTGGACTTGGTGTGTTATGGGACTGCATTTTCGGATTTGTAGTGAGGATGAGAGATAAAAGGCTAGAGTTCAACGGAGAAAATGGCATAACGTCAACGCCCCCATCTTTTTTTTTTTCTTTTTTCTTTTCTAGCTTCAGCCTGACCGGTGAAACCCAGCCACGGCTCTCAAACCCGGTGGTTCAACCGCGGTTCACACGGTACACTGTTTTTTGCATAGAGCAGGTTTTGGGTTTAAAGAACTGTCTCAAGGGGCGGTTCTTAGTTAACCGAGTCAGACCATATGGTCCGGTCCAAATTTTTAGTAACATTGTTTAAAAATTGTGAAAATACATGTGGGTAAAAAATTATTGTGAAAATATATTTTGTAATATTTAAATAATGAAAATTCTTGTTTAAACAACAGGTCAGACCATATGATTCAGTCCAAATTTTTAGTAACGTTGTTTAAAGATTGTGAAAATACATGTAAGTAAAAAAGTATTGTAAAAATATATGTTAGTAATTTTAAATAACAAAAACTTTTTTTAAAACAGAACCGACGGGCCCTAAATTCTAAAAAAGAAAAAAAAGCCCATTACAAAAACTCTAACCCCCCCGATACTCAGACCGAACCAA
The DNA here is from genome assembly GCF_002906115.3 of Quercus suber. Taxonomy (NCBI): domain Eukaryota; kingdom Viridiplantae; phylum Streptophyta; class Magnoliopsida; order Fagales; family Fagaceae; genus Quercus; species Quercus suber. The sequence continues at coordinate 25,466 of NW_027069551.1, read as the reverse complement.
ATGGTAAAAACTGGGGGAAAAAAATATAAAAATCCCAACGGATAGGAAAAAAATTACTATTACCTTTTCTGGCAGCCTTGGGCATTCATACCAATGCAACCCTCGCGGCCCTGTCTCCCCTTTCTCCCCTTGTGGCCCTGGCGGCCCTCTTCGCCGGCAAATGTAAATCGTCACTGCGATTAAGCTGATTGATATTGTTAGAGTCAAGATACACCCCAGCACGAACTGCATGGATTCTGGTTGTGGTTGACTTGGTGGAGGCCATATGTTGTCATCTGGTAGTGATGGAGTGAAAGGGGGAAATGGGGGAAAGTGTGGGATTGGAGGAAACTCAAATGCTGGCACTGGCGGTGGTGGAGGCTGAGTAAGGGAGGGAAATGTGGGGAAGGGTGGTGGTGGTTGTGAAGAGAGGGTTGGAATAAGTGGTGCGATGATGGTGGTAAACAACATGAACAACAGGGCAAACATGGTTGAAATATTTGGATTTTGGAGTTGGAGGTCATGAAGGTCCGTCTGCTCTGAAATAGCCACAAAGCCATGTTTTTTATAGTTGCTTGGATCACCATCGTTCGGTCTCAGGCAGTCTCAGACTTTACCAACCTTGTTTTTATTTTTTTGCATGAACCTCTTTTATTTTATTTGGTTATTTCATGCTCTGCTGCTAAAAGCCTTAAATAAGCCTAAACTACTCCGAAAACAAAAAAATAACACCCACCCCCACCCCGCCAAAAAAAAAAAAAAAATTTGTCCATAAGACGAACTAGAAAGAGAATAAAAGATCAACTATAAGTTCATTAGGCATATTGCTTCTTCATATAATGAACATACTAATTATTGTTGCTAAAATTAAATCTTAAAACTCATCTATTATACAATGAATATATTAATTATTATTGTTAAGTAAACTTAAATTAATATTGCTTAGAATACTTTTATTTATTAGTTTAGGAAATTATATGTTTATATTATACTATCAATGCAAGATTTATATTGTAGATTAAATACTACCAATCTAAGATTTGCAAAAAGTTTATAATATCACCTGTGCATAAAAATGTATATTGTTCTACACATTTGTTTAGAGACAATGTAAATTGTACTTTGATAATACAATGTAAATTAAGAATTTTCCATTAGTTTATTTCAAATTTGTTAAGATCTAAATGATCATTTTCTAAGGTTTAAGATGAGCAAATTTACTCTTATTGTTCGACTTACTATTTTTTATTTCCCCCATATTTAGATCAAATTGACTTGTTGTTGGATCTTCTTTCTTTTTC
>NW_027069551.1:13803-24056 GCF_002906115.3 Quercus suber | reverse complement strand
TTACTATTACCTTTTCTGGCAGCCTTGGGCATTCATACCAATGCAACCCTCGCGGCCCTGTCTCCCCTTTCTCCCCTTGTGGCCCTGGCGGCCCTCTTCGCCGGCAAATGTAAATCGTCACTGCGATTAAGCTGATTGATATTGTTAGAGTCAAGATACACCCCAGCACGAACTGCATGGATTCTGGTTGTGGTTGACTTGGTGGAGGCCATATGTTGTCATCTGGTAGTGATGGAGTGAAAGGGGGAAATGGGGGAAAGTGTGGGATTGGAGGAAACTCAAATGCTGGCACTGGCGGTGGTGGAGGCTGAGTAAGGGAGGGAAATGTGGGGAAGGGTGGTGGTGGTTGTGAAGAGAGGGTTGGAATAAGTGGTGCGATGATGGTGGTAAACAACATGAACAACAGGGCAAACATGGTTGAAATATTTGGATTTTGGAGTTGGAGGTCATGAAGGTCCGTCTGCTCTGAAATAGCCACAAGGCCATGTTTTTTATAGTTGCTTGGATCACCATCGTTCGGTCTCAGGCAGTCTCAGACTTTACCAACCTTGTTTTTATTTTTTTGCATGAACCTCTTTTATTTTATTTGGTTATTTCATGCTCTGCTGCTAAAAGCCTTAAATAAGCCTAAACTACTCCGAAAACAAAAAAATAACACCCACCCCCACCCCGCCAAAAAAAAAAAAAAAATGCTCACATGGGCTATGGGTCCATGCGACATGGACCTTTCTATTTTTATTACATTTCTATAAAGCATCTCAGACCTTTCGTGGAAGATAGAAGTCTTTAATAATAATTATCAGACTCCACCAACCTTATCTTACCACATGCTGCAATTACATCTAAATATTGATGTTATTGCGGCAAAAGGGAAATAATTTTTTTCTCTCTATTTATCGACTCTTTTCTTTGTCATATTTCTTCTCACTCCTCAATTCTCTCACCTTTGATTTGTTGTGATTGGATTTAGGTTGTCATTCTTGGTCATCATTTTAGATCTGGGTGGTAGTCGCAGTTGTTGTTGCTGGGGTGAGTTGTCAGTGCTAGTGTTGCTGCGTTTAGTTTTGGTGGTTATCATAGCTGGGGTGGATTGTCAGTGTTTGGCATGGCAACCGAAATAATTGAAAACAATATTATGAATATTTATTAGAGTTTTTTAACATGTGCCTTTAAGGCTTATATTAGTAAACTATTTTAAAAAATTTGTATGAAAAAATAAAAAAGATATTAACTTTTTTTTACAGCTTTTTCATTTTCTCATAAAATATTTTCAAATATGAATAATAAATGTGAGCCCTAAGGACACACATTAACTAGACCTATATATATATATATATATATAACTAAAGTCTTTGACCTCTTCAGATCTTGCCATACTATTATTATTATTTTAAAATAAAATTATTTTTGTTTAATTCAAACTTAATAAGAGTGAAACTCTATCTTTTTAACAAATCCAACTTAAACTTATTATTGTCATTTTTTTAAAACATATATAAAACCAAATCCTTTGACCTCTCCAAAGCTTGCCACATCATTATCATTCATTTTAAATAAAATTACTTTTGTTTAGTCCAAACTTAACAAGATTTGAAACTCTATCTCTTTAAAAAGTTCAACTTAAACTCAAACTTATCATTATCATTTTTTTTAAAACAAAATTACTTTTTGATTAGTCCAAACTTAATAAGGAGTGAAATATTATCTCTCTAACAAGTCTAACTTAAACTTAAACTTAAACATTGATAAGTTATCTTCAAAATTGCGAGGTTAATTAGGACCACTATAAAAGCAGTGCAAACCCCAATATATATATATATATATTTTTTTTTTTAAGCCGAGTAGAGGTATGAGCTCTTCATCTGTTATTTTTTTCTCCTCTACTTTATTAAAATATATATATATATATATTACGGTTTTTCATGCATTTTTTAAAAAGTAATTTTTGTACATGAACTACCAAACTCTCTTTAGCCGTTTTTTACAAGATATCGCAATAATTAAAATTTAAGATTGCTGCTACTGCATATGTCTTTGTTTCACCTCACAATATGAAAGTATATTAATTTATTGGGCAAAAAGCTTATATATGATATATTAAGAGGAGGTACGACTTTCATTATTTCAAGATGGGCTCCTGCTCAACATTTTTTTAGCGTAGGCCACATGCTAATAAGGTTCATTTAAAATTTAGACCCATTAAAATATAAAACTTATTGCTTTACGAGTTCATGTACATTTTTCTTTTTCTTATATTTCTCTTTTGAATAGTCATATATTTTTTGAAATGTTTCAATAACTTATTCTTTAATTATATATATTTTTTGACATTTTAGAAGTTTTAACATTTGAATTTGTTAGTCACACACACAACACTATTATCTATTTGTCGCTCTTCTTGATTATTTTCAATAGTTATAGTTATGAATTATTTTTTGAATGTAACTCATCTTTTTCTTATATTTCTCTATTATTTAGCAATATATTTTTTTGTTTTGTTTCAATAATTTCTAAGCAGTAAATTATCTGATTCTTTAATATTTTTTGGTCTTTCAAAAGTTTTAATATCTAAATTTTTGAGTTATTTTTTTTACAGTATCTAAACTGTCTAACAAATTTTTTGTAAGCCATTACATGTTCAAGCAATACTTCTTCATCAAATTGTAACATAAATTGAAGTCATATAAGAGCACATCATGCAACAGGGTAGTTAATTTCTTAATCAATTTAAGATTTTATAAAATTATTTTAATGCTTTTTTTCTTTTTTTTGGTATTTAAAAGTACTAAAATATTGTTAATTTTAAGATTGTGTAAGGGGTGAAATCTGCTTTAAGAATGTTGGATATATTTATCAAAAATATATTTTTTTGATTACTGTGAAAGGACTCGTAATTGTTTGTGCCAACTTTAATCTGTGAATTTTCTACCTTGGGCTATAGTTGAAAATCGTGTTTATCAGGTTGAGTTTTTTGTTTACCGCAAACTGTACACTTATAGACTTTGGCATTTGATTACGTTAGTTTGTCTTTGACATTTGACCTTTGAAATTTGTAAATTTTGAGAAATGTTTATTCCCCATGTATCATCCTGAATCTTGGAGATTGTTATAGTATAGCCGTTTGACTGAGTTTGTATTTTTTTGGACGTTGTTTTTTTGGCTCATGTGTATGTTCGAATTTTTTATGAGGGTTTCACATAAATAGAACCCAGGACCGATTTCAAGAAGGCCATGTGAATGTTTTCGGTGATGACCCAAGCAAAATTATTGTATCCATCGCTTGAGTTGGTTGATATATATTTTTGAGTTTTTGGTTAGTCTTTTACAAATTCAGGAAGAGACAATCTAAAAGCAAAGTTTTCATTTTTTTAATTATTTTGCAAATTTCTTCTTATATATATAGTATTTATTTATTGTTTTTGCATATCACATCTATTTTTGTTATTGCTTATAATTAGATTTATATGTTGTTCCTATTTGCTTAATCACAAAGTAAATTTTGGATATATATATATATATATCCAAAATAGCTATTTGTAAGTCGAGTTTTTTTTGTTAAATAGTGAAAATGCCCAAGAATCAAGCCACACCAACAGTAGCAACAATACTGAATGATTTCTTTATTTGGTAACTTCTTCTCAACTTCTTCTCTTTACATGCCTTATGAATGCTATTATTCTCAGATTTCTTATTCTCTTCCTTACGCTTTATCAATTTTTTTCATCTCAATGATAGTTTTTTGTTTTAATATATACATCTTATGTGAAACAGTGTATAGATACTGAAACTTAAAGGGTAAAATAAAAATGCATAACTATTCGGTTTTTTAAAATGTATAGGTAGCATAAATTTGTGTAACCACATGGCGTAATGAGGCATAATCAACAAAAAGTCAAATGTTTCAACTATTACATAGGGCAGGCAATGGGGACAATAGGCCTTCCGAACCTCCCCAGGCTGCGCCTTTCACACCTATTAATGTTGAATTATTTGCAACAAAATACTCCAACTGTTTTGGCTTTTGGGAGTAAAAAAAGCCCACATCTGTATTTTAGGTAGAGACAAAAATGCCTATAATCTTTATATATTCAACTTTTAACTACATTTGTAAAAAAAGCCTACATCTGTATTTTACGTTGAGACAAAAATGCCTTTAATCTTTATATATTCAACTTCTAACTACATCTGTTAAAAAAGCCTACATCTGTTTTGGCTTCGACACATCTTGTTTTGTTTTGTTGTTTTCCTAACATTGTCGATGTTATCATAATGCTTGGCGTCATGACGACTAGTCACTTGTGGTCTATTTTGAGTATATTCTACTAAATCTGAATAAACCGCTAAATTTGCGCAAGCATAAAAACTATAAATGAGACAAACACAAGCAGAGACTGACCCACGTCCCTAACGCCATAAGGCATGCTTTTATAATTTATACATTCTTGGATCACCATTGTTTGGTAATTGGTCTCAGGCACTCTCAGCTACTGTAAGACAATGCTTTTCCTATTCCAAAACTTCACCAGCCTTGTTCATCCAATGCAGGCGTCTCTGTCTTGTTTTTTTACTCTTTGCATGAAACTCTTTTGTTTTGTTTTGTTATTTTCATGGTCCGTTGCTAAAACAATAAAAAGCCTAAAATGCTTTAAGCCCACATGGCCATGGGTCCATGCCACATAGGCCTTTCTATTTTTTATTATTGTTTTATACAGCATCCTTGACCGTCCGTGCAAACTAAAAGACTGCTGATCATGTTTATTTTATCCTAGCTAATTAAGAACATGCAAATGTCCTTTAAAAAAAATCTAAATAGAGTACACCATTCACATAAATACATAAAAACCCTCCCTCTCTTATCAAAAAAATAAATAAATAAATAAATAAAAACCCTCCCTCTGGTGAGCCATTTTCCAAAAAATATTTTATAACATGCTACAATTACACCTAAATATAGATATTATTGTAGTAACATTTATATCATTTTCTCCTTTTCTTTATTCACTCTTCTCTCTCTTACACCTTTGTTATCACTCAGCTCTCTCCTCATTGGGTTGTTGTCACTTGTCAGTTGGATTTAGGTCATTGTTTTACATTTGGGTGGTGGCAGTGGGGGCAACTGCTATTGTGGCTAAGGTGGGTTGTTGGCGTTCGTGTTGCTAGGGTGGATTGTCAATGTTTGTCGTGGCAGCAGTTTTGGGGTTGTCATGGCAGTGGTTTTAGGGTTGTCCATGAGGTAGGTGCTATGAGGTTGTTTTGGTTTCATGGTGGTCATGTCAGCGATTTCAATTTTGTTGGAGGTGGATTTGGTTTTGGGTTTCGGCCATCAATGGGGGTTTTTGCTAGGTTAGAATTGGTGGTTGCATTGGTTTGTGCCATGGGTTGTAATAGGTGTGGGTAGAAAATAAATTATTCTAAGAGTAGTGCTTATTACACACATTTATTTCACACAACCTTAACACATAGTTTGAACTAAAATTGTGATTTCAAGTGACAATTTCAATTCAACTTGTGTGTGTGTGTGTGTGTGTGTGTTTAGGGGACAACTTGTAAAGTGAAATATAACTTAGGGTAGAAAAATGTAATTTTCCTTGATTGTTATGTATTAGTTCAATAAATACCAACAGTGGCTTTTATAAATTATGTCACATTAGTTACGGTAGACTAAAATAATTTTCAATTGTAATAATTAAAAAATATATTATAAACATTTATTATATAATCATCTTCACACTTTATTATTTATACAGAAGTTTTAATCAAAGAGAATAAATTATTACAAAAATTGAGATTCTATTATCAAATTTTCTTAAAATCTTTTATAGGTAACACTAATTATTTTTCTTCTTCAATCAAAATTCATGCTTTGAAAATATTTCACAAAAGAAACAAACAAAAAAGCCAAATTACTAATAAAGACAAATGCTATGTCTACAACCGATTTCAACCCATTACACATTCGACTAATTCCTTATCTTAACTCCGACATTTTTACATTTAAGTTGGGACAAAATTTAGCTACAAAATTTATTATAGTCTTAGACTACAACCTTACTCAATATCTTTTTATTAGATATGAATTTTGACAAATCAATCGTTAAATTACATCTTTTTCTTATAACCTCCATGCTTTCAAAATTTTCAAAAATTAAAGATCAATAACTATATCATCAATAAATTGTTTAAATTTCAAATTTTTATAATTTAAAATTATGCGTAAAATATAAGCTAATAGATCATATAGTAAATAATATCATATTTACACAAAATTTGTGTACTAAAAGTGTAAAGAACATGCAATTCAACGGTTAGATTTTCAAAATATGTAATAATATTTATGTTATTGAATAAGGTTGTTGATTTAAACTACAATCAATTTTGTAACTAAACTTTATTCTTTAAGTTGCCAAATTATCTACTTTAATTATTTAATATAATGTGGGTGGGGGGTGTAAAGCAGAAATGCTTGGGCTGGAGCTAGGGGACATCTGGAAGCATTTGTTAATGTTGAATTATTTGCAATAACATACTCCAATTTTGGGATTAGTAAAGAAGCCAAATTTGTACTTTCACATCGACACAAAAAATATGACTTTAGGCTATTGTATATTCCATTTTTAACTTCTGCTTCGACACATTTTGTTTTGTTTTGTTTTGTTGTTTTTCAACTTTCTTCGAATGTTAACTTAAGTATATGAAAAGATTGGCGTCATGATGACTAGTCACAGGTCTATTATGAGTATTTTCTTCTACTCTACTGCATCTGAACAACCCACTAGAATTGCGAAAGCATATATATAAAAAAAATATTTTTCATTTATCGTTACTTTTGCGTTACCTAATCTTATATATATCATTTATATATACTATAAAACCAAAATCATTGACTATTATTGACTTTCTTAGAGTTTGCCACATGGAATTTGCTGCTTCCACAATGTTGTTGATTGACGAAACCTCTCTCTCTCTCTCTCTCTCTCTCTCTCTGTGTATTATATTTGGGAATAATAATAATAATAATTATTATTATTATTATTATTAATGAAATAATATTTAAATGAGGATAGAGAAATGATATTGTGTTTATTGGAAAATGTATTTGAAAAAGTAGATAGAAAAAATTATTTACTCTCTAAATAGGATGAAAATTTGGCTAAGCTATTGGAGATCTTAGAAGTATGCACTCTTAATAAAAGTAGAGAAAAGTTAACAAATACTCTTTATATATATTTTTGGAAACTTTTTATTAGAAAAAAAAAAATCAATTAATTGTTTTGATAGTTTTTTATATTTCTCTAGAGAGTAATGTCAAAACTTTATTAAAATGATTTATTAAAAATTGTCTTAATGACTCCTGCTAATATTACTCTAAAGTAAGCCTACTACAAAGATTGTTTCTTCCAACTTGCCAAGTTGCCAAGGGCATCTCCAATCTCCATCCTTTTAATGAAAGAATTATAAATCGAGGTAAGCTAAAAAGGGACTTGACAGCATACGACAGTAATTCCTAGAAAAGAACCCACTTTACAACACAAAAGACCACCCAACTTCTCCACACCTTGTCAAACCTAACCTCAAGTACAAGGAATGAACCTTAACAATGCAATAACAATCCAATACATAACAAAGATACAAAACAGTTCACCCAATATAAACACTTCAAAACTAAATTCAAAAAAAAAAAAAAAAAATTACAGAACCTCTGATACCCCAATACTCGGATAAGTCAGATTGGACCATATCGGTAAAAACTAGTGTTAGGTTCTAAAAGTTTAGAACAATTGGCAAACTGTGAGCACAAACTTGTCTAGGCATAGATCTTAGAGACTATAGGATTTGTTAGACAATGCTAAAGGTGCTGCAAATCAGAATACAAGGAAAAGGAAGCTGCAGAAAGAATAATTCAGAAACTTGCTAGGTTCAACCGATCGAGAGAACAGGTTTGACTGATCGAAACACAAGTCTGCAAAATTTTGATTAAGCCCATCAGCCTATTAATCCCATTAAGTGATTAGGGTTTCAGATTTATTTCACATAGTATTTAAAGGAAACCTTAAGGTATGTTTTAAAAAATCTAAAAGAGACTTTGGAGTTACTCTTATGAGATCTAAAAAGTATTATGCCTTCCTCTTTCAAAGTTACCACCAAAAATTATTTTCATATCATTAGATCTGGTACATCTAAAGTTGATGCAACAAGATCAACAACTATTGATGATCTAAACCTTTAAAAGTGATCTTGGAGTCACAAACTAGAGAGTTTGTATTGCAAAACTTTTGAGTGGGATCTCAAAGTCACAAGCGTGAGTGCTTATGTTGTAGTAAGTCCAAGAAGAGAAGAAGTCTATGGATTCGAAGCTTGCACGTGGTCATACCAATAAATTAATACTTGAGGTAGTAATAGATTTAGGGTTAAATGTAATTGTAAAAACTTCAATTTTCTTAAAGTAGATTTGCTTTACCTTAAAGATTGCTAGGTCAAATCATCTCCAGGTTTTTACTTTGAGATAGTTCGTTTTATTGGTTTTCCTAGGTGATTATACTCATGTGTTATTTACTTTTTCGCTGCTGTGCATGATATGATTTTTATTGGTTAACCTAAATCTCATAATTAACCTAAGTAATCACTTAGCTAATTCAGTAAGTTAAACAACTTGGTTTAAGAGGTCTAAACAAACAAACAAGTGAGGAATAAAAAATAAAAAAACCATATAGAGAAAAAAAAAATTATTTACAATATTTAGTCCATTTCTCGAGCGCTTCACACTCCTCCAATTCCATCGATTGCCACAATATTCTCGTACTTTCTATTCTAGGCAATCTGTTATTAGTTATTTCAATGTCCACTTGACTTGGAAAAATGTATCTGGTTATAATCTCCGGCGGTGGAGGCCAGATGTGTCTAGCAATGAGAAAAATCACTACAAGGATGGTTGTTGGAGGCAAGATATACATAGCAAGGAGCCGTAACCATTTGAGGTCTGGATGACTTGGTCTTGGTGGTGACCAAGTGGTTGATGGAGTGAAAGGGGGCAACTGGGGAAAAGGTGGGAGTGGAGAAAATACAGATATTGGCGTTGACGATAGTGGAGTAAAGGTGGGAAATGGTGATGGATAGAAGGTTGGAACAGGTGGCTCCGGTGGTGGTGGGATGTCGAGGATGGTAAACAACATGAACAGGGTAGCCATGGTGAAATATTCGGATTCTGGGTAGGAGGTGGAGTTGGTGGTCATCAAGACTAGGCATAAGGCATGCTTTTTTACTTTCTTGGATCACCATCGTTTCATAAGTGGTCTCAGGCACTCTCAGCTACTGTAAGACAATACTTTTCCGATTCCAAAACTTCACCAACCTTACTCATCCAATGTGGGTTTCTCTGTCTTTTTTTTTTTTTTTTTAATTCTTTTTGCATGAAGCTCTTTTGTTTTGTTTTGTTATTTTTTCATGGTACTGCTAAAACAACAAAAAGCCTAAAAAATGATCCCTCAGTCTTACTCTAAAAACAAAAAATAACCAAAAAAATACTCACTGCTTTAAGCCCACATGGCCATGGGTCCATGCCACATAGACCTTTTTGTTTTTTATTATATTGTTATAAAGCATAGTTGACCTTTCGTGGTAAAAAAAGGTATGTGATGTTGATAGTTATTTTATCCTATTCTAATTAAGAACATGCAATACTCCTCTAAAAAAATGTAAATAGAGTACTCCATTTACAAAAATACAAAAAAAAAAAAGTAAATAGGTCATTGTTTTACGTTTAGGTGGTGGCAATGGTTATTGTGTGGGTTGTTGGCACTGGTTTTGTTAGGTTTGGTTTTGGTTGCTGTTATCGTGGTTAGGGTGGATTTTCAATGTTTGTCGTGGCTATGATGGATAGTCGGTGTTTGTCGTGGCAGTTGTTTTGGGGTTGTCATGGCAGTGGTCTTAGGGTTGGGAGATTCTAGCCTTTTGCCCCTATTGAGCAACATATTTGGCAATATGCCCATGTTTTGAAATTATATAGGTTCGTGCCCCTATTTTGAAACTTGATTTTAATAAAATCGAGTTTCAATCAAAAAACTCGATTGCATGGAACTCGAGTTATGCCAAATGAAACTTTATTTTTTTAAAAAAATGCATGGAACTTGAGTTCAAGGATATCAAGTTTCATAAAAAAAATGCCGCTATAGACTCCCTAAACGCAACTATATGTATAGGGCGATCAAACTTAAAAAAAAAAAAAAAAAAAAAAAAAAAAAAAAAAAAAAAAAAAA
>NW_027069551.1:0-13267 GCF_002906115.3 Quercus suber | reverse complement strand
GTAGTTTTATAAATTTATGTTACACTAGACTCGTTACACATTCTTTGCACATGCAATAATACTCTTTTTTATTTATTTGTTTTTTTGGTTTAGTACTATAATGCTTAAAAGTGATATATAAATAACAGTATATAATTTTATTTATTTATTTATTAAAGAAGGAGGTATGGTAACGTGGAATAATGTTTAAAATAAGATAAAAAAATCATAAAAAGTAAAAACCCAATGGGACATTTGAATTTATTGATTGGGATAAGAATTGTGATACGAAAAATATTTTAGATTTGAACAAAAGAAAGATGATATACGTTAGTGTGGATGGATGGGATTTGTGATAGCTATATAGAATTTGGAGAAACAGAAAAAAAATTTTGAAATGTTTTAAGTAATTTAAAAAAAAAAAAAAAACCATAGAAATTTCGAGATAAGAATAAGTTTTTTTTTTTTTAATAAAGATAATTGAAGTATTTGAATTCAAATAGATAACAAATACAGATAGGAATTAGACATTCAAATACAAATGGGTGGTGAGAAATGAGAATAACAATTTTTTTTTTTTTTCCTTTTATGCGTGAGATAGTATTATCGTTTTAACCTTTTTTGAAGGAAAAAAATTAAAGTAAAGGGTATGTTATTTTAGAATTTGTATGAGAATATTTTGATACACCAAAAATTGAAGGCGAAAGAAAGGAATCCTCTTATTAATAGTATAGACTAGTTACAGTAAACTCAAAAAAAAATTGAATCGTAATAATTGAGAACAATATTATGAACATTTATTATATAATCTTTTTTGCTGAAAACGTTTATTATATAATCATCTTCACACTTATTATTTATATATAAACTTTAATGAGAAAATAAATTATTACAAAAATTGAGATTCTATATCAAATTTTCTTAACATCTTTCAACGGTAACACTAATTGTTTTTCTTCTTCAATCAAAACTCCTGCTTCAAAAATATATCATAAAGGAAACACTAAAAATTTATCACAAAAGAAACACATGCAAAAAAATCCAATTACTAATAAAGACAAATATTACGTCCACAACTGATTTCAAGGCCAAAATGGTCATAAATTGCTGTTTGTATAATATTTAGCAATATACTACTGTTTGTGAAATATTTAGTAATTTATCACCTTTTTGAAACATGAGTTTGTTGTGTAACTTAAGTCTTATAAACTCGAGTTTTTTGAAAAAATAGCCTTCAAATTTGCCATGCCATTTTTATAGAATTCGAGTTCCATAAAAAATTTTCAATGCAACTCAAGGTTGTGAAACTCAAGTTCTATGGCAAATTCGAGTTTAAAAAAAAGTGGTAGATCCCTAATTATTTCACAAACAGTAGTAAATCCATACATATTTTTCCAAACAATGATGCTTGGCCATTTTGACCTAATTTCAATCCATTAATCTGCATACTTATAAATAATAATAATAAAATCTCTCTCATGTTCAATACTAGTTCCTTATCTTAACTCTGACATTTTTACATTTAAGTTACCAAATTATTTATTTTAATTATTTAATATAAACTGCTACAACATATATGTGTGTTTGTGGGTGGGTGGGGTGTGAAACAGAAATGCCTAGGCCGGAGTCAGGGGAGGTCTGGAAGCATTTGTTAATGATGAATTATTTGCAATAAAATACTCCAACTTTGGAATTAGGAAAAAAGCCAACATTTGTTTCAATTTTTTACTTTAAATTACTTTAAGCTATTGTATATTCAATTTTTTACTTCTGCTTCGACACATTTTGTTTTGTTATGTTTGTTGTTTTCCCAACTTTCTTCGAATGTTACCTTAAGTACATGAAATGATTGGCGTCATTACAACTAGTCACAGGTCTGTTTTGAGTATATATTCTACTGCATCTAGACAAACCGCTAATTAATTACTTTTGGTCTACCGGAAATTTTTACAAGACCAAAAAGTTTGTGGTACAATGCCTTTTAACTTTGCTGGGAGAGTCACTGGCATCTTCAAGTTAATTTGATTTGTCAAAATACAATAGGTGACAGATGAGTAAATATAGTATATATAGTATTGGTTTTATTAATTTTAGAGGTTAAGCCTTGATATGATGACAAGTGTCTTTCACCATGCAAAAGTGATAGGTCACGAGATCGAATGCATGAATTAGCCTCTTTAAAATATATATATATATATATATTTGAGGGCAAGGTTGCCTACTATCACCTTTCCTAGGCCTCGAAAAAATTGAAACTTTATGCATGTAGGGTGTTTAGTAGAGGGGAAAAATAAGAGAGAAAATGGTGAGGCTCAAGAGTTTTCTCACTCGGCCCACAATTTTGGGTGATTTTGGAGTCTCAGTCCCCGTTTTGGGGAAAAAAATGTGAGTGGCAGAGCGGACTTGATGGGAAATTACCCATCTACCCCCTCTCCTCCCACTTGTGTTTTAATGTTGTTTGTTTTGTTTTTTTCCTCTTCACTTTTAACATTTAGTTTTTACTTATTTATTTTTTACATTGATATAGCAATTTTTTTTTTTAATTTTTTTTAGTATTATAAGAGCATTGAAGTAAATTTATACGAACTACATTTTCTTTTTCTTTTCTTTTTTCATTTTTCTTCTCAATCAAATAAAAGTTTTTGGATAAAAACTAGCTATTACACACATGCTATTACAAAACATGAAAAAAAAAAATTAAATAGTGTGTGTAATAAACACTATTCAAAGATTTCTTCTTCCACTACTTTTCCAGCTCAACCAAACACGTATAAGAGAAAACTAAATATCTTTTATCCTTCAACTTTTTCATCATCCCATCATTTTCTATCCCTCCAACCAAACAAAGTCTAAAGAAATGGCTACTGACATAGGAAAAACCAAAAAGGACCTATCACTTTAAACAAAGCAGCCTCTAAACATAGAAAAAGTAAGGTAGTGAGAGATATATACAATTTTGTAGTTGCATTGCTTTATTCTTTATACTTTTTGATTGATTTAAAAAAAAAAAAAATTAGATGTCTAAAGTTTAGGTATTTAGATTAATTACTTACTTGGATTGTAGTATCTAAGAATTGATTTTTTTATTCTTTATCTTAATGATACAAAGCATATACTTTTAGATAATGAGATTATGGAGAAATATGATTGTAATAACGAGTTCAAGTATTGGGAATGAAAAATCATATGGCAATTTTGAAAAATGAAAAGCAAAAAAATAAAAAATAAAAACATTGAAGATTGTTGAGTAAATTGAACTAGGTATGGCAGTTTTTTTTTTTTTAATTTTTTTTGTTATATATATTGATTAATATTATTAAGGTTGGTTTTTTTAATGTATTATCTTTTAATCTTGCATTTCTAAACTGAGATTTTTGCTCTACCATTGTGTATTGGGTAAAACCTGTAGTTTTATTAACATTCTGTTACCAATACTTAGAGCATCTCCAATAAGCTATTTAAACCTATTTTGGAGAGCAAACACACACATAAAGCAACTTCAATAGCCTTTTCAAAATGTAAAATTCAAACTACTCCATTTTGTGCTCCATATGAATTTAATCCAATAAAAATCAAACTACTCCAATTTTATTCAGTTCTCTCTCTCTCTCTCTCTCTCTCCAGAAATAACCAACCCTCTCTCACTCTCAAATGTCTTTCTCCTTCTAAAAGTCTCTCTTGTAATCCAATCTAGCCACCATTTGATCAAAGTCACAACCACCACAAATGTAACCCAACGACATAAAACCCAACACGACAACACTACTAATTGAATCTAACAACATAAAACCCAAACAGCACCATTGGGATTCTTTCTTTTAATTTCGATAAAATGCAGCAACACTAATAATTTTGATGTTGTTGCATGGTTGATACAATCTAAGCAAAAAAATTGTTCTCTTTTCTCTTTCTAACCCAACACATATAATAATTTTGATGTTGTTGGTTGATGAAATTTGAGCAAAAAAATTGGATTTCTTTCTCTTTGTTTCTCTCAACCCACCACCTCTATTTCTCATTTTCTATGACTTAAGATTTGGGTATTTTTTTTCTAATAAATTATTTGGATGTTATAGTTGATAAAATCTTAGCAAAAGAAAGCTTTAAATCAGTTTAGTTGGTAAAAATCTGGGCAGAAGAGATGTGACTTGTGAGTGTTGTTGATTGATGAAAATGGGAAAGATATTTGGGTGTTTATTGAATAATAATAATAATAATAGAGATGGGTTCAAGTTACACCTGGTGTAACTTAACAAGAATTACACATTTTTCTGACCATTGATTTCTATTAGATCTAATGGTAAATAACACACTAATTGCCATGTTATCAACTTTGTAAAAATAAGTGATGTCAAAGCATTAAATGTTATTAATGCCTATATATATATATATATATATTTTAAAGTCATTAAGCTCCACTTTCTCTCCCCATCGTCTTCATCTTCTCTTCTCTTCTCTCTCTCATCTGCCTAGGCGTCTTTGAGCTCACCTCCTCCTCCGCTGACCCACTCAACTCACTAGAGCTACACATTAAATTTAGCTGGTTAAATACAAAAAAAAAATTTTAGATATAAGTCTAACACCGATCTATTAAATGCCTTTTACTAGTTAGAGTCCTCTGTCACTTAACAATGCAATAGGGGTGTTCTAGTAATTTGAATGAAAATTTTATCAAAATTCAGAGACTTAAAGATTAGTAAGAATTGGGTCAACATTAATTGTTATGATGAGATTAGAGTTGCATTGTTTTAGTAATAATGGCCACACATGGGAGTATGGGACATGGCACAACAACCTCATTATTTAGGATATATTAAAGGCCACGGTGATCAATAGAAAACAGTGTGAAAGATGGAGATTCTAGCCTTTTGCCCTTAAATTTTTTTTTTTTTTTTTTTTGATTCTAGCCTTTTGCCCTTAAATATTTTTTTTTTTTTTTTTTTTAGCAATATGCCACTGTTTGCAAACTATATAGGGGCGTGCCCCTGTTTCGATACTCGATTACCTTAAATCAAGTTTTAATTAAATACTCGATTTGTAGAAAATTGAGTTATGCCCAATCAAACTTTTAAAAAAATAAAAATTTTAAAAAAAATTGCATGAAACTCGAGTTTCAAAAAATCAAGTTCCATTCAAAAAAAATTTTATAAGTGTAATTGCCCCATACCAAGTTCAGGGAGCCTATAGTGGCGTTTTTAAGCCCTATAGTGACATTTTAAAGCCCTATAGCGGCATTTTCCTGCAAAAAAAAAAAAAATGTAAGTGTAATAACCCCATACCAAGTTCAAGGAGCCTATAGTAGCGTTTTTAAGCCCTATAGTGACGTTTTAAAGCCATATAGCGGCGTTTTCCTACCAAAAAAAAAAATTATAAGTGTGATCACCCCATACCAAGTTCAGGGAGCCCTCTAGTGGCATTTTTTAGCCGTATGTGACGTTTTAAAGCCTTGTAGCAGCATTTTCCTGCAATTTTTTTTTTTTTTGTAAGTGTGATAACCCATACCAAGTTCTGGGAGCCATATAATGGCGTTTTGGAACTCAATTTTCGTAAACTCGAGTTCTGTGTGTGTGTGTGTGTTTTTTTTTTTTTTTTTTAAGTTTAATTGGGCATAACTCGATTTTGTATGAATCAAGTATTTCATTGAATCTCGATTTTAAGGGAATTTCCCAGTCCGGGTCGTTAATTGGATGAATCAAATTCCCTTTTCATATCTTCCGAGAACTCATGAGCTAGGTGATCAACTGTGGATCCAAATACAATATCATCCCTTAATTGGATCGGATGTGCACAAGACTCGATTAAAACTAGTAAAACCCAGCAGTTTCTAAGCAAACCGTGTGACCTAGCTAGGTTTTAATAACCCAACTAGGTTTGTAAATTATGTAAAATTACATTAATAGGTTAATCTCATTGACTTCTTTACAATTTAATGTGTGATAATAGAATAACTTAAATAATAGAATACCTAAATAAATAAATAAAAATGCACTTTTCAATTTCATGAAACTAGTTACCATGTAACTATGAGTATATCCTATCTAATTTTAAGGGAATTTGAAATGAGCATGTTCTTCTTCGCTTCATAGATATAAAATCAAATCATCAATTGTATCCATTGACAAACAAATTACAAGAGATATCTAATTTTAAAATCAAGAAATAATAAACCAAGCATTCAATTAATTAAGATAAATCCTAAATCATGAGAAAAACATGATTGAACTCATATTTAGAATCTCATCTTAGTTAATTGATATGAAGCAAAAACAATTTAAATCATTAAAGAACAACTATTGTGGGAAAAATCAAATCACATAAATATTACTGATAATCCTTAACAAGGTTTTATCCTCAACTCTAATTATAAATTTAGCTACTCATGGTAATTGAAATAAAACACAAGAATAAAATATTAAACATTAAACTAAACAAATAAAATAGAGAAAGAAATAGTCACAATGTTGTCATGGAAAAAAGTTACAAAGAAGCTACATGCGGCATTGCCTCTTGCTCCAATTTCTATTTTGCATTCCAGCCCTAGCACTAGTCTCTTACACAAACTGACCTAGAGGCTTATATATGAAAAATAGCTGCACGATATTCACTAATCCTAATACAAGTAGAACATGGATTTTATATTTCAAGCCACGCACTAAGACTTCGGGTACATGTTTTGGTGAAGTAATACGGAGGCCCACAACAACAATGCAATTAGTGATGGATTTGCAAAGCCCACCACGTTGACTTGATTTTTATTGTGACACCTGTGCTTGATTGTAAGAGTTTCTTTCCTAGCAAACTTCATCCATGTTGGATTGCATCTTGGGCTACTTCTTGAATTCATGCTTGGGCTGGATGCTTTACTTCTTTGGGCTGAATCTTTACTTCATGGCAAGCTCTCTTCTCTTGAGTTGGCTTTATAATCGGCCTGGCCCACCTAGCATTCAACTTGTGACTTGTTCAGCCTCTTGACGTGAATAGCCTTTATTTTCCATAAAACAAATATAATATATAATTAGTCACAAAATAATATAAAAGCAAGGCTAACTATGCAAATTTGATGGTACTTTATTGTATATATTTCACGCACATTAATGTGGTTGATGGAGTAAAAAGGGGGAAACTGGGGAAAAGGTGGAAGTGGAGAAAACGTAGACGTTGGCGGTGGCGGTGGTGGAGTAAGGGTGGGAAATGGTGATGGATAGAGGATTGGAACAGGTGGTTCTGGTGGTGGTTGGATGTCGAGGATGGTAAACAACATGAACATGGCAGCCATAGTTAAATATTCGGATTCTGGGTTGAAGCCTGGAGGTGGAGCTGGTGGTCATCCGGACTAGCCACAAGGCATGCTTTTATACTTTCTTAGATCACCATTGTTTGGTAAGTGGTCTCAGGCACTCTCAGCTACTGTAAGAAAATACTTTTCCAATTCCAAAACTTCACTAACCTTGCTCATCCAATGTGGGTATCTCTGTCTTGTTTTTAATTCTTTTTGCATGAAGCTCTTTTGTTTTGTTTTGTTATTTTTTCATGATACGCTCCTAAAACAATAGAAAGCCAAAAATGCTCCCTCAGTCTTACTCTAAAATCAAAAAATAACAAAAAAGCCAAAGCTCGCTGCTTTAAGCCCATATGGCCATGGTTCCATGTATATTTTTATAAAGAATGGTTGACCTTTCATGGAAAATAAAAGACTATGATTATCATAGTTATTTTATTTGTTTATTTTTTTTTTTTTTTTTTTTTAAGTTTAATTGGGCATAACTCGATTTTGTATGAATCAAGTATTTCATTAAATCTCGATTTTAAGGTAATCAAGTATCGAAACAGGGGCATATCCCTATATAGTTTCAAAATAGGGGCATATTACTAATTTTTTTTTTAAAATTAAGGGCAAAAAGGCTAGAATTCCCTGTGAAAGATATAAAAGGACAAATTTATCTATCAGAATACTCCTCCACGCAAAATGCATTTTTTGTGGTTTTAATTGTGGCAGTTAGTAAGTAAAGGGTGAGAGTATGAGTAATTTTGGAAAGGTAAAATGAGGAAAATCATAGCCATGCCTATTTCAAAGAAGTCTTTGATCTCTTTAAACAAATCTTAGAGAAAATGAATAAAAGTTTCTTTTAAGGCCACTGGGATTGGGTCTGCCTCTTCAAGCTCCTTCTCATTCATGCCATAATATCGCAACTAGCTCTATATTCACTATCGAAGAGGGTGGCATCGAATTTATAGTTTTTTTTCCCTCTTCCACTCAATGTTTAGATGACTATTAATGTAATAAATAGGGAGAAAAAAAAAATGCTACTATTAATTATGCAAGATGAGGTGGATATAAGAGATTTCTAACCATTAGATCTAATAGAAATCAATAGTCATAAAAAAGTGTAAGTCTTGTAGAGTTACACCAAGTGTAACTTGAACTCATTAAATATTATAATAATAATAATTATTATTATTATTATTATTATTATTATGGGGATCAAGAAAAGATCATGGTTTTAAAAACCGAACTACCTAAAGAACTTTAAAGGGACCTGTTCTTGGCTTTTACCAGTTCTTGACCAATTTTGACCAATTCCTTGTTCAACCAATTGAACTAGCCAGTCTGGTCTGCTTTTTATAACATTGGAAAAGATAGAGTTAATATCGAAAAATGCATATAAAAAAGTAGGTAGAAAAAACTATTTACTCTTTAAATGAGATGGAAATTTCGCTAAGATGTTAGAGTTGTTCTTAGTCTTAAATGTACGTACTCTTGATAAAAGTAGAGGAAAATTAACAAATGCCCTAAGGGTAGTGTAAGCCTAGTAACTTGGTGACTCGGCACATAGACCAATCCGGGTCGTTAATTGGATCGGATGTGCACAAGACCCGATTAAAACTAGTAAAACCCAGCAGTTTCTAAGCAAACTGTGTGACCTAGCTAGGTTTTAATAACCCAACTAGGTTTGTAAATTATGTAAAATTACATTAATAAGTTAATCTCATTGACTTCTTTACAATTTAATGTGTGATAATAGAATAACTTAAATAATAGAATACCTAAATAAATAAATAAAAATGCACTTTTCAATTTCATGAAACTAGTTACCATGTAACTATGAGTATATCCTATCTAATTTTTGCATAATCCTTCCTTTCTCTTCTTTTTGTTTTGGGCTTTATTTTTTTATTGATTTAAGTCTTTAACTTTCTTTTTACTCTTCTTTTATTTATATATATTTAAAATTTTAAAATCTTTTTATTAGCTCCTACGATTCAAACAGTTGACCCACTAGTTGAACTAATAATCCAGTGACTCGGCTCATAGACTAGGTCAATATCTGGTCTAGGTTTAATAACTATACCTAAAGACATTAGTTTAGAAAATATTTTTAAAAACTTTTATGTGAAAAAAATTAATTATTTTGACGTGTATTATATTTTTTACAAAAAAGTTGAGTCAAAAGTTTTCTAAAATGATCTATTATCAATTGCAAAGGCCTCTCCAATCTCCCTTATTTCAGTGAAAGAATTATAAGTTGTTGCAAGCTTAAAAGAGACCTAACAGCATACTGTTGTAATTCCTGGGAAAGACCCACTTTAGGACACAAAAGACTATCCAACTTTTCCACACCTTGTCAAACCTAACCTCATGTACAAAGAATGAACCTTAACAATGCAATAACAAACAAACACAGAACAAATATAAGAAACAGTTCACCGAAACACAAACACTCCAAAAATAAATTTACACACACACACACACAAAAAAAAAAAAAAAAAAAAAAAAAAAAAAAAAAAAAAAAAAAACCAGAACCTCTAATACCCAAATACTCAGATGAGTCAGATCGGACCAAATGGGTAAAAACTGAGGAATAAAAATAAAATCCAAACGGATAGGAAAAAAAAATTAGGTACAACAATCCCTAGGCACAACAGTGTTTGCATCACACTCCTCCAATCCCATCAACTACCGCAATTTACACCATTCTATAGGAAAACTCTCATCAGTGCAACTTATTGCAAACTTCACACGTTCTAGTATATCGAATACGCTTATTGGCGGCAGCTGAGGCCGGATGTATTTAGCAATGAGAGCAATCGCTGTGATGATGGTTATTGGAGCCAAGATATACATAGCAACGAACCGCAACCATTTGATGAGTTCTGGTTGACTTGGTCTTGGTGGTGACCATGTGTGATGTGAAATTTTAAAGTACTCGCAAGTGTACAAACCGTACCGAAGTATAATTTGACAATAATGAGGTCGAACCCACAAGGACTTGAATGAATGTAGAAAAATTAATCAAATCTTAACTAAATTAATCCTAATCTAGTTTAATAAAAATTGGTTGTTAGAAATTAAATATACTAAGCACATAATTAAACTAAGCAAAGAGAAAGGAATTAAGGTTTTGGAATCCGCCTTGTTAATTCATATCAACATATATTTATGATCATTAATTTTTCCCAACTACTACATGATAATTTAGAAATCAATCTTGCTATCATGGAAAATATTCTCATTACAATCCTTATTTTAAAAATCAAAAGCATGTTCTTCTTCGCTTCATAGATATAAAATCAAATCATCAATTGTATCCATTGACAAACAAATTACAAGAGATATCTAATTTTAAAATCAAGAAATAATAAACCAAACATTCAATTAATTAAGATAAATCCTAAATCATGAGAAAAACATGATTGAACTCATATTTAGAATCTCATCTTAGTTAATTGATATGAAGCAAAAACAATTTAAATCATTAAAGAACAACTATTGTGGGAAAAATCAAATCACATAAATATTACTGATAATCCTTAACAAGGTTTTATCCTCAACTGTAATTATAAATTTAGCTACTCATGGTAATTGAAATAAAACACAAGAATAAAATATTAAACATTAAACTAAACAAATAAAATAGAGAAAGAAATAGTTACAATGTTGTCATAGAAAAAAGTTACAAAGAAGCTACATGCGGCATTGCCTCTTGCTCCAATTTCTGTTTTGCATTCCAGCCCTAGCACTAGTCTCTTACACAAACTGACCTAGAGGCTTATATATGAAAAATAGCCGCACGATATTCACTAATCCTAATACAAGTAGAACATGGATTTTATATTTCAAGCCACGCACTAAGACTTCAGGTACATGTTTTGGTGAAGTAATACGGAGGCCCACAACAACAATGCAATTAGTGATGGATTTGCAAAGCCCACCACATTGACTTGATTTCTATTGTGACACCTGTGCTTGATTGTAAGAGTTTCTTTCCTAGCAAACTTCATCCATGTTGGATTGCATCTTGGGCTACTTCTTGAATTCATGCTTGGGCTGGATGCTTTACTTCTTTGGGCTGAATCTTTACTTCATGGCAAGCTCTCTTCTCTTGAGTTGGCTTTATAATCGGCCTGGCCCACCTAGCATTCAACTTGTGACTTGTTCAGCCTCTTGACGTGAATAGCCTTTTTTTTCCATAAAACAAATATAATATATAATTAGTCACAAAATAATATAAAAGCAAGGCTAACTATGCAAATTTGATAGTACTTTATTGTATATATTTCACGCACATTAATGTGGTTGATGTAGTAAAAAGGTGGAAACTGGGGAAAAGGTGGAAGTGGAGAAAACGTAGACGTTGGCGGTGGCGGTGGTGGAGTAAGGGTGGGAAATGGTGATGGATAGAGGATTGGAACAGGTGGTTCTGGTGGTGGTTGGATGTCAAGGATGGTAAACAACATGAACATGGCAGCCATAGTTAAATATTCGGATTCTGGGTTGAAGCCTGGAGGTGGAGCTGGTGGTCATCCGGACTAGCCATAAGGCATGCTTTTATACTTTCTTAGATCACCATTGTTTGGTAAGTGGTCTCAGGCACTCTCAGCTACTGTAAGACAATACTTTTCCAATTCCAAAACTTCACTAACCTTGCTCATCCAATGTGGGTATCTCTGTCTTGTTTTTAATTCTTTTTGCATGAAGCTCTTTTGTTTTGTTTTGTTATTTTTTCATGATACGCTCCTAAAACAATAGAAAGCCAAAAATGCTCCCTCAGTCTTACTCTAAAATCAAAAAATAACAAAAAAGCCAAAGCTCGCTGCTTTAAGCCCATATGGCCATGGTTCCATGTATATTTTTATAAAGAATGGTTGACCTTTCATGGAAAATAAAAGACTATGATTATCATAGTTATTTTTTATTGTGACACCTGTGCTTGATTGTAAGAGTTTCTTTCCTAGCAAACTTCATCCATGTTGGATTGCATCTTGGGCTACTTCTTGAATTCATGCTTGGGCTGGATGCTTTACTTCTTTGGGCTGAATCTTTACTTCATGGCAAGCTCTCTTCTCTTGAGTTGGCTTTATAATCGGCCTGGCCCACCTAGCATTCAACTTGTGACTTGTTCAGCCTCTTGACGTGAATAGCCTTTTTTTTCCATAAAACAAATATAATATATAATTAGTCACAAAATAATATAAAAGCAAGGCTAACTATGCAAATTTGATAGTACTTTATTGTATATATTTCACGCACATTAATGTGGTTGATGTAGTAAAAAGGTGGAAACTGGGGAAAAGGTGGAAGTGGAGAAAACGTAGACGTTGGCGGTGGCGGTGGTGGAGTAAGGGTGGGAAATGGTGATGGATAGAGGATTGGAACAGGTGGTTCTGGTGGTGGTTGGATGTCAAGGATGGTAAACAACATGAACATGGCAGCCATAGTTAAATATTCGGATTCTGGGTTGAAGCCTGGAGGTGGAGCTGGTGGTCATCCGGACTAGCCATAAGGCATGCTTTTATACTTTCTTAGATCACCATTGTTTGGTAAGTGGTCTCAGGCACTCTCAGCTACTGTAAGACAATACTTTTCCAATTCCAAAACTTCACTAACCTTGCTCATCCAATGTGGGTATCTCTGTCTTGTTTTTAATTCTTTTTGCATGAAGCTCTTTTGTTTTGTTTTGTTATTTTTTCATGATACGCTCCTAAAACAATAGAAAGCCAAAAATGCTCCCTCAGTCTTACTCTAAAATCAAAAAATAACAAAAAAGCCAAAGCTCGCTGCTTTAAGCCCATATGGCCATGGTTCCATGTATATTTTTATAAAGAATGGTTGACCTTTCATGGAAAATAAAAGACTATGATTATCATAGTTATTTTATCCTAGGTAATGCAAAAGTCATTTAAAAAAATGTAAACAGAGTACACCATTCACAAAAATACACAAAACCCCTCCATCTGGTGAGCCATTTTTCAAAAAGGTAATTATTTAATATAAATTGCTACAACATGT
>NW_027069550.1:1712118-1731132 GCF_002906115.3 Quercus suber | reverse complement strand
TAACAAAATGTACAAAGGAGAGAGAATGATAATTTGAGTGTACATTAAAGTTGTCCACATGGACCTCATATAGGAGAGGGCACGGAGGGTAGTATATATAATGGTATATACAAGGAAAATACAGAGATCACACTTTCCAATTTAATTTATTTATCTTACATATTTATTTTATTTTATTTATAAAAAAACAAGTTCTTAAGGTGCCAACTCAAAAGCTTCAATTACTCTCCTTTTTCCTTCTTGCCTATAAAATTCTTCCATATACTCCTTGAAACTATATTTTCGATACTTTGGAGGGTGCTCTTCATCAATCAAATCCTCAATTGGACCGATCACAGTATCATAATTTGGGTTGTAGAACATTCCTAATGACAATCGCGGCAACAACTTGTTGGTGACAGCCCTATGTCTAACACTCTGGAACTTTCCATTACTAAGAACCTACACAAAAGTTAAAATAAGTAAAAAAAATAATTTTAAAATTAAATTTACAGTCCACTGACAAATTAACTACCTGTTAGGTAGACATATATATGTGCTTGATTTTTACTACAAAACTAGCAATTTGGTAAATAATTTTTTTTTTCTTCCTTTGGTAAATCATCAGAGTTATTTGTCCTGATAATCGAAAATAATACCATCCACTAGAGCATGATAGACCATCTTTGCTAGTGCAAGCCTATAAATCTATAGATATTACAAATTCCACAATTGATTGAGGGGGTAATTTGTTGGTGGTAGATAATAAATTAGCTGTCATAACCTTTTGTATGGTAATGCTGTTTGAGCAGTCACTTCTAGTTGCCTTTGGTGAAGAAACCGCGAAATGGATTTGCGTTGGTGCTATTGACATAACTCAGCTATCTGTGGGCTGGTACATCATTTTTGTCTATTTCCAATATTTATATTTCTTTAAAGAATTTTTTTTAAAAGATATATTGCTTTAAATAAATATTGTTTTTGTTGCTGATGCTATGTCACAATGTATTGAACAATGGGTTGATGTTACAGGTTATCTGCTAGGGGCTGGTAAAGCATACTATGCTTTAGCATTACTTGCTTTGATACCACAAGTCATTTTTCAGGTAAAGCACTTACAAAGGTTCTCCACCGTAGAAGTTAAGGTTCAACATTGAATATTTGGTTCTTTCCTCTTATTGTAGTTGAGTATTTGGAGTATTTAGTGCTTTCCTTTTATTGTAGCTACGTTTTTTAAAAAGCAACTATACGTCTTAGCCTATGACTATAGATCTGTTGGACCTATAGTCGTGGTGTATAAGCCACGTGTATAAAGTCGGCTATAGACTAAATGGGGCTATAGTCGCTTTTTTAGGGTCTATAGTTGTGTTTTAAAAAAGCAGCTATAACCCTCATTTTTTGTAGTGAAAATAACTTGCAAATTTATTAATTGTAAAATTTGTTAAGAAAATTCTTATTTTCTTTAGCACTACTCTAATCTAAAATCATTTGAAAACAAAAGATGATTACGTGCACCCTTCCCTTTACTATTAGAATTGACTTCTTTTTCTTTGCAACCTTCCGTTTACTATTAGCATTGACGTCTTCTTTTTCTTTTCTTTTTTAAAGAATTTTTTTTCTATATTTTCTGTTTAACAATTGTACTTTTTAAAATGGATAAATAGTTTAATATCTTCAATAAAACAATATAAGTTATATATATATATATATGTGAAATGTATCTCAAATAAAGTCGATAAAAAAAAAGTATCCACTTTTTAATATTACTTAAAATTGCAAATATAAATTGGTATAAAAGAATAGAATGGGCGGTAAAAATATATTTAGGATACTTCTTATCTCTTTTTTTTTTTTTTTTTTTTTTTTTTTTTTTTTTTTTTTTTGTATTGTTATAGATACAACCATTTTCACAATAGTTAAGTTTATAAATTTTTAGTGGTTTGTATTTGAGTTTATCATTATTATCATTATTTTAATTACTATTAAAATTTAGTCGCCTTTGTAACTGTAAAAATATTTTGTAAATTTTTTGTACTCTTGAATTATTGCAATTTTTTTTTCATGTCCCATGCCATTTTAATTAGTGGGCCCATATTTTGCACATAATAATAATAATAATAATTGTAGGAGGAAACTTAGTCTTGAACTCCAATCAGGTATTGTCCTCTTCGGAATTAGCAGCATAGGGCGCAAGCCTAATTCTCAAGGTTTTGCTTAATCCCACATCGGGGAGAGACGTCTCCCACCCTTGCCTTATAAGCACCCACACCCCGTGCCGCTAATTCCGAAGAGGACAATACTTGACTAAGGCTCGAGACTAAGTTTCCTCCCACAAAAAGGAACCTTTGGGGTTTAAGGGGAAACCCCCACCGTCCCCTTCTGCTTTTATAGTGTTGAGCCTAAGTGAAGAAGTGCATAGTGCATGCGTGCCAAGTGCTTATAAGGCAAGGGTGGGAGGCGTGTCTCCCCGACGTGGAATTGAGCAAAACCTTGAGGATTAGGCCTGCGCCTCATGCCGCTAATTCCAAAAAGGACAATACCTGATTGGGGTTCGAGACTAAGTTTCCTCCCACGATAATAATAATAATAATAATAATAATAATAATAATAATAATAATAATAATAATAAAATGTTCTTGTCCATTTCAAAAACTCTAAAGTCATCATCATCTTTTTTTTTTTCTCTTCCATCTCTCCATTTTTTTAATACAATTTCAAACTCTTGGTTTTAACTATAATCCAAAATTTTAAATACTTAGAAGAATAGAGAAAAAAGTATTGAATTCCATATTCTTTTTAAAAGCAATCAAGAAAAGTGAGCGTGAATATAAGAAAAAAATTTAAAATATTTTTTTAATTTAATAGTTGGCTTCTATTAAAATATAATTTTTTTTATGCTACTTAATCTTGTTTACGTAAAGTTATACACTGCCATATACACTATAGCCGAAATGTGTATATTCCCAATACACACAATGTGTAACTATCACTAGCAACCTTGAAGAAAAAACTGAAAAATAGTACGGATACCTGAATTTGATCAGCCAGATTGATGACGAATGCATTGGGCACAGGATCAACGGGTAGCCATTTCCTATCTTTGATCACTTGGAGGCCAGTCACACCCTCCACTTGTAGGAGTACCGCTATTGAACCAAGATCATTGTGTTCTGGCAACCCAATTGTGAGCTCGGGGTCTGGACATGGTGGATAGTAATTTGCTTGACAGTTAAGGCGAGGCCTCTCACCTATCCTCCTCTTTAAACAATCATTCTCTAGGCCAAGCCCTCGGATATCAAGCTCAAAAGTCTATCAAACAACCCTCCAATCTTCCTTGCATACTCAGCAAAAACTTCTCTACATATATAACAATCAAACAAAAGAAAACATGAATTACCCAAAAAGTTATTGAGTTAATCTATAATTATATACGCAATCAATCAAATATAGGCTAGCTTTGGTAGAGGAAAAACAAAAAGTTTGTAAATGAGCCAGCTGAGATACCGATACTGAGGAGGATTTGTGGGTAACAAATGAGTAAAATCTTCAGTATGATGCCAAGGGTGTGAGAAGGTCTCACTCCACATTTTCACCTTTTCTATGCCTTCATACTTTTGGACCTTTTGGTAATAGTTGAACACTTTCACTTGCTTGGTATGATCTTTTGTAAGATATTGTTCCCTAACCACAGACAACGTTTTTTGACATAATTCTTTGGGGACTCCATGGTTGATAATATGAAAGAGACCATATTCTTCACAAGCTTGTGATATTTTTGAAACTAACGGGGATGGCCCTTGACCATCATCAATATCATGGTCATTTAAGTCGATAATGGGAATTGAGGCAGAAGGAAGTACCTTTAAGAGGTTTGGCCTCTTGTTCACTGGGAGAATGAAATTAGGAGAAAGTGAGAGAGGTGTGTTATTGGCTAATTGAAAGGGTTTCATCTCCATGAAAAGATAAGAGAGGAGCTCTGGTTGAAGCAAAGAGCTGATCAAGACTGCCTTATATAGCTATATTATACCAAGAAACGTGTTTTTGTGATCTCTATGTGAACAGAATGATATTTTGGGCCAGCTAAAAATGATTTTGATTTTATTAGAGCACGTTTGGTAGACTGTAATAAGCACTGTAATGTAACAGTTATTCGTATGGTTTAACTATTCAATAGTTTGGTTATATTTTTATTACAGGGAATAGTCATTCTTTATGAATAGCTATTCTTTAAAATGAAAAATAATTATTTCTCTCTAAACGGGTTGTAATAGCTATTCCTTAGTAGATGTAATAATTTCTAACATTGATATATTTCCAAATAAATAAACTTTCCATATCCACCTAAAAATTATTGAAATAAAAAATCATCAAAAAATAACTCATCCCTCTAAAATTTAAAATATATTATTTTCTAAGGAAATATAATTGTATAAATGAGATATTTCTTAAAATAGATCATAAGTTTTATTCTAACGTTACAACTCATAACCAAATTAATGAATATGTTTAGTTATTCAATTACAATACATTTTATTCATGGTAATAAAGATTACCATTTTTATTATAATCCATATTCAGTGTACCAAACGTATCCTTAATAATATATGACTCTAGATAAAAGTTTCTTTAGTCCCTGTTTTTCCTAGCGTTTTAGACTCCCATTAATTAATAACATTAGACTTCCACTAAACTTACTGTACGAAGGTTGTATCTGTTTGGAATGTCGTATATTATCTCTCTCTCTCTCTCTCTCTCTCTCTCTCTCTCTCTCTCTCTCTCTCTCTCTCTCTCTCTCTCTCTCTCTCTCTCTCTCTCTCTCTCATTTCTATTGAAAAAATAGAAACGAAGAAAAGAGAAATAGAAGTAGCTAGGAAGCCAGGGGCCCAGCCACATATGTTGTTGGGGGGCTTCTTTTATACAATATATAATTATCAAATACTTTAAGGATTTAGCTTATAAAACAGGATTATTGGACATCTCTCCAATTATTTGAGTCCAACCCTCCCCCACCCCCCACCCCCAAACCTCTCCCCCTGGGAAAAAAAAAAAAAATTGTTTGTCCAAAAATAAAT
The DNA here is from genome assembly GCF_002906115.3 of Quercus suber. NCBI lineage: Eukaryota > Viridiplantae > Streptophyta > Magnoliopsida > Fagales > Fagaceae > Quercus > Quercus suber. Next base: position 1,726,081 of record NW_027069550.1, on the reverse strand, counting down.
ATAATTATTTGATTTAGTCCATTGGTTCTCTTCAAAAAAAAAAAAAAAAAAAAATTGCCAATTTGGCTATTAAAAAATAAACAAATTTGTCAATTGGCCTATTAATAATAGATAGTGTTTGTTTTCTAAATTTCATTTTTTATTGCAAAATTTACACTTGTATTTATTAAAGTTTTGAACCATTCATATCTTTGAAGACTTTCATGATTCCATTGAATTCTTTTATTCACATTGTAGATCATTTTGTAATTTTAATTAAAATTAAATTGTTAGAATTCAAAATGAAGATGGTAAAAGATGACTTTTGTTTTTTAATTTTAATTTTTGATGAAAGATCCTCATTGAGCACAAATTTATAGGAGATACTTCATTTTGTATCTATTGATATTTTTGAACATGTCTAATATCAAACCCAAACGACATTTTTCATTGGAGTTCAGAAGATGATAAGTTCAAAGTTGATAACTTTGTATACAATATATATATGAGTTATGGCTTACTCTAGTATATAAATATTAAGTGTATATTTAGCAACAAAAATAAAAAATAAAAAATTAAAATGTACACACACACACACACACACACACTAAAGGCTAAGGGTTTTGTAGCAGAATTGGCACTTTCTAATGCACAAAGTTTTTAGGGGTCTTGAGGGGGAGGTGGGGAATGATTCAAGTTGCAGGGTTAGCAGCATATTATAATTATTTAAAAAAAAAAATCTTTACTAAAGTTGTCAGGCCTAATGAATAATAAATTCTCATTAAACCCATCTCAAGGGGATGTTTTATATACCTATAAAGATATTATGGGTCCCGTCTTAAAATTTGTGTTCTACTACACTATATGTGATTGCCCAAAGTACTGAAGTTTTAACCATGCAAGATCTCATTCCGATATACATCAAAGAAATTAAATCAACATTTTATGTTTGAGTTCGCCATCCTCTTAGGATTGGGAGTCTATGAAAATAACAACAGCAAGATTTATTTGTTTAGGTAATTGTAGTTAGGTGAACAATAAATAACACAAAAATCTAGTTCTGTGTACCTTAAAAAACACTTAAGACACCAACATATCAATCATGATAAGTCTTCACTTTCCTTGATCAAGATAGATCATCATGATTGATATATATTACTCTTCACATATGAAATGCACAATTTTATCACTAACTAAGAACTAGGATTTACGAGTTTCCAAAGAATTTGTGATTTAGATATTTTGTATGCGAATCTTATTCTCATATCTAAATCACATAAAATACATCTCATAGACTACATGCAGTATAATGTCCAAATATTTTACGCAAAAATTAATCTCATAAAATAAAATAAATTTTATTATTTATAAGATAATGTTATTCAATTGGGTTTTAGGGCAGTAGTCCTAACATCAAGAACATTGTATTGTAGTCGTCATGCAAACCCAAAGTGATTATTATGAGTTTATGACCACTAAAAAAAAAAAAAAACCAAAGCACCTATATAGACGGATCAAGACCACATTCCTAATTCTACAACTCAAAAGAATCCTTTACCTACCTCCGCGCTCCTTTTTGCCTATAGATATCATCCATAAACACAACACTAGTTCGCTTATAGTGGGCATCCATTTGGCATTTATTTATTATCATTATTATTTAAGTTAGGACTACATTAAATAATAGTTAAAAATAGTTATTGTGGGGGTAAGAAGCTAAGAGCCCAAATTTTTATATTGGGTCTTGGGCCTTATTTGGGAACATAGGCATGTCCAAGGAGGATTAAATAATTAGGAAAGGCCTCAAGTTGAGGGTCACATAAGGAAGGAATAAAGAAATATAGTCCGAGGATGAACTCCTTCTCGGATACAATGAATACTGATCAAATTTGTATTTGGACAATCTAGATAACCTTCCAAAAAGTTTCAACCAATAGGATGAGCCTCATGCACATACAAAAGTGATAGTAACTCAGAAATATTTAAAAGAAAAGTTGCTACCATTGCATTAAATACACTGTAGCAACTTTTCTAGCCGTATTTATATAGAGAAGACCCCTGAACAGTGTAGCTTCAGCAACCACAATTCGCAGAAAGCCAAAGAAGATGTTTGATGGGATATGCACTCAAGTGAAGGCTTAGATGATTAACAAGTGTAGGATTAAGATGGTCTGAAATGAACTATATAATGTGAAGGATCTTCCATGAGAAGAGGATGGAAGAAAATGAGAAAATAAACATTGTAGTAATCAAAGTTGTTTTCATAAACGGTTATATTTATTTATACTATGAATGATCTCCTTGGACATTGAACTTATTCAATCCACTAAGTTTTGTTCTTACTTGATCATCTTCTAAATCCATAGTAGCTGTTATTAACTTCATTAAGGCCTAGCTCTTTAATCCATTCTTTACAAATTAATTCTATTGGGTTCATTGGGCCATCACTCAATTCTTCTTTGGGCTTGAGCCGAAATTGTGTCACTACAGTTATAATGGGAGGATTGAATTGAACATAAAAATTGAGATTACATGATTGAATTAAATTTTGGAAAACGTTATGGAGTGCAATTTATAATTTAGCAAAAAAATAAAAATTATTTTCTATCTTTTATTTTGTTTTAGGATGTTCCAAAATGTTGTTCTCTTTGAAAAGTTAAAAAATAATTTCTTACCTTACCTATTATTTTATAGGTCGTGTTAACACGTGCACTTAGAGCAATTGATAAAAAACTATTTTAGAAAAGTTATGATACCACTTTTATGGGAAATAGAAAAAAATCTCAAAACAAAACGTTCATAAAAAACTTTCCTAAAATGGTTGATAAAAAAATGGTTCATAAAAAAATGCCCATAAGAGCATCCTTTAGCTTTTCTATTACTTTATTTAAAAAGTCATTACCATTCTTTTATTAGAGTTTTAATCAATAGGGGTAGTTTTGGAAACTTTTATTTTTTATTTTTAAATTAAAAGACAATGCCTTAAATTATATATTCCCTTAAAAAGTTTATGTTTCTAAATATGACAACAAAATGGGACAGAAGTAGTAAACATTTTCTATCATCCATCTTTTTTATCCCTCTACTAAACATACTTAAAGGAAAATAATTCTCACGTTACTGTTCATTGTCTCATTTTCAAAGAAGTCAATACCATATTATTGGGGAAATGTATCATATTGGCCCTTAAATAGGTACTGATACTCCTCTAAAATATATCAAATAAAATATTGTGTTGTAACGAGGATATTTTGAGTATTTCAGTTGGTATAATAATTTTTTTTTAAGTTAAATTTTTTAAATAATTATTAAAAAACATGTTAAGCTAATATATTGGGTTAATGTACTCAAGCTAATATTTAGGCTTATAAAATATGTGGATTTTTGATGTAGAACAGATACGCCTTCCTAGAGAAGTGAGAGTGCTAGAAATCATGGGGCAAGATCAAGTGGTGGCAGTAGAACTTATCAGGACAACAATGTGGGAATTGCATAAAATTTGAACGGTTGAAGTTTGAAGGGAAATGGTTTTCTGATCAAGACTCGTTTACAAGGTTCACCCTAATTTGGGCAAATTCCTCCATTAAGGCCTGAGAAATAGTAATTTTGTCATTTTTAGTAATCTTTGTTTTCCTTAATAAATTTTAGCTTAAAAGTCAAAATAAAGTCCGGTTTGTTTTGGGATTTCTTTCAAAGTCGGTAGTTTAAATTTTAGCAATTATCTTAATTTTTCTGTTGTTGGTTAAAATTACTATTTTGCCACTTAATTACATGATTAGTGCAAATTAAGGTTTTTTGAGCATTTTCCTAATTGTCCTAGATTTTTATTTTTATTTTTACTATTTAAACTCATTATAGCCTCCCAAGATATTCAGCTTTAAGATTAATAAAAATTCATTCTTTTTGTTAATTTTTTTACTTGGTAGGTTCTACAAACCTATTACCTTGTAGATTGAAAGAACTCCTCGTGGATTTGAGGTTTTCATTCAGAAGCAACTTGGTTAGTTTCTTTTCCATTTATAAAATAACTTTTTTTTTTTTTTTTTTGTGTATCTTCCACAGCATCAATTTTAAATTTTATTTTTATAAACAAAAAAAAAATCAATAAATTTATACTTACATAAGAAAAAAATATATAACCACATAGATTTATATAGAAATATATAAATGGCTGTAACCACAAAACAGTACATGATGTGCATGAAATATATACAATAAAGTACTATCATATATGCATTTTTAGTTGCACTTTTATGCTATTTTGTGGCTGATTATAAGTTGTCTTTATTTTATAGGTAATAAAGGGTTCACATACAAAGTGGGGCTAGGCCAATTGTCAAGCTAACTTAAGACCTAGATGTGAAGCATGAGGTAAAGATTCAACCCAAGTAAACATACAGCCCAGGCGTGAATAAGAAGACCAAAAGCAAAGAAAGAAAAATAAGAGAAGAAGCCAAGATGCATTCCAACGTGTATGAAGTTTGCAAGGAAAGAAACTCTAAAACCAAGCACAGGTGTCACAAAAGAAAATCACAATCAACGTGGTGGGCTTTAGAGTCCAAATTAGTAGTTGTTGTGGGCCTCCTCATTACTTCACCAAAACACGTACCTGAAGTTTTAGTGCGTGGCTTGAAATATGAAATCCTTGTTCTACTTGTATTAGGATTAGAGAATAGTGTGCGGCTATTTTTCTTATATAAACCTCTAGGTCAGTTTGTGAAAAAAGGGGAGGAGAGAAAATAGTGGCTAGTACTAGGGTTGGGATGAAAAACAGAAAATTGGAGTAAGAGGCCGTGTCGCATGTGGCTTTCTTTATGGCTTTTATCTAGTATTGTGACTATTTCTTTCTCTATTTTATTTGTCTAATTTAATGTTTAGTATTTTATTTTTTGTGTTTTATTTCAATTACCATAAGTAGCTAAATTTATAATTAAAATTGAGGATGAAACATTGTTAAGGATTATTAGGAATATTTATGTGATTTGATTTTTCCCACAATATTTGGTCTCTAATGGTTTAAATCGTTCTTGTTTCATATCAATTGACTAAGATGAGATTTTAGATACGAGTTCAATCATTTTTTTCTCATGATTTAGGATTTGTCTTAATTAATTGAATGCTTGGTTTATTATTTCTTGATTTTTAAATTGGATATCTCTTGTGATTTGTTTGGCTACGGATACAATTGATGATTTGATTTTATACCTAGGAAGTGAGGAAGAACATGCTTTAGATATTTAAATAGAAGTTTTAATGACAATATTTTCCATGGTAGCAAGATTAATTTCTAGATTATCATGTAGTGGTTGGGAAAAATTAATGATCGTAAATGTATGCTGATATGAGTTAACAAGGTGGATTCCAAAACCTTAATTCATTTCTCTAGATTGTTCACGTCTCTTTACTGCTTTATATTATATCTTTGCTTAGTTTAGTTATTTGCTTAGTATATTTAATTTCAAACAACCAATTTTTATTAAAGTAGATTAGGATTAATTTGGTTAAGATTTGATTAATTTTCCTACGTTCATTCAAGTCCCTTTAAGTTCGACCTCGTTCTTGTCAAACTATACTTTAGTACGATTCGTACACTTGCGAGTATTTTAAAATCTCACAACAACACACTACTATTAATCGGTATCAAAATATTTCATTATGCTGGCCAAATTGAAATAGCCTCTAGAACGAAATTGACTCTCTTGCTCATTTTCCATCCTCTATATCAAATTGAGGACATTGAATTGTGTGGAATACAAGAGTATCAAAATTGACTATACGACCATGTAGTAGAAAGCAAAAAAAAAAAAAAAAAAAAAAAAAAAAAAAAAAAAAAAAAAAAAAAAGAAATAAAAAAGAAAAAGAAAAAGTTATTAGGATTCTAGAGAAATTAAAGAGTAAATCATACTAGTAGGGAAGAAAAATACACAAAAGTATATCTTTATTAATGTAATTTTATTTTTGACAAACAAACAGGCACACAAGGAAGATGGAATGGTGATTTGAGTATACATCCATCATAGATGTCCTCATGGACCTCACTACTAGTAGTGCAGTATACTGTAGTACGGTAAATACAATATTGGGTGCCTATATATGGATATTATATTGACAAAGATCAATAATATCCATATATAGGCACTCTCCTCCTCTTTCCTTCTTGCCAATAGAATTCTTCCATATACTCCTTGAAAATATAGTTTCGATACTTTGGAAAGTGCTCTTCATTAATCAAATCCTCAATTGGACCAATCACAGCATCTTCACTTGGTGTATAGAGCATTCCTAGCGACAGTCGCGGCAGCAACTTCTTGGTGACAGCCCTGTGTCCAATACTCTTGAACTTTCCATTACTAAGAACCTGCACAAAAGTTAAAATATAGTTCCAAAAATTTAATTTATAGTCCACTAACAAATTAACTACCACTCAGGTAGACATGTGTGCTCGATTCGCGTTACAAAAGTAGTAATTTTGTAAATTTGTGCTTAAATTTTTTTTCCCTTGGTAAACCATTAAAGTTATTTGTCTAATAAAAAATTCCTATCAGAGGATGGTATAAAACTTAACTAGTGAGAAACCTAAATATTTAAACAATAAGTCAGGCGCAACAAATTTCATAATTAATTAAAATGGCAATTTGTTAATTGTGAATAATGAAATAGTATCAATGGTTGATCCATATGAAAATCAATAATAACATGCCAACTCAATAGTTGTCAAATTTGATAAAAAAATTTGTTTTGTTTGTAACATTGTTGAAAAAAAAAAATCTTTTAAAAACAAAAGATGACCCTTCCCCTTCACTGTTAGCATTTTTTTTTTCTTAATCTAATTATATATATATATATATTGTTTTAAAATTGCACTTTTTAATCAAATTTTTATGTCTAAAATTTTTAAGTCACACTTTTTCTATGTAAAAATATAATTTAACTAGAGCAATATTTGCACTATATATAACTCACTAGAACGAGTACAAAGAACACTTAATCATGCAACAATGGAATAGTTTTCTTGAAAGACAATTGATAATGGAATGGTTAATATCCATATTTTTCCGACTTTAACAATTGAGTATACTTCTAACTAGAAACTACGTTGAAAATATATAGCAACACAAACCTTGAGCATCTAGAAATGCCCACCATATGATTATGTTTTTATATGGAACTATCTATTCAACAATTTAAAGAAAACATAATTTTACAAATGAGCAACACTATGAATACTACAAGTTTTACAATATTAAGTTTACAAACTAATTTGTCATCAATTATAAATAGGCAATTCAAATATTCATTTATGAGGTGGTTGAAACCCACCAATCACATTCATTGTAACTTGTAAGTTTAGTGTAATAAAACTTGTAGTAGCTTTAGCATTTTCCTTTATAAAATGGGAAAAGTTAACAAATGCTCTAAGATTATTGGTTTAGAGAATATTTTTAGTAACATTTTATGAGAATAGAAAAAAGCTACTGATAATTCCTAAAATGATCTATTAACAAATGTCCTAAAGACAACTGTTAATCAACTGTTAATTGAACCCTAACAAAATTATAATGGAGGATTTAAATACAGTAAGTTGTGTATAGGGATCCTTGTATAATTTAAATTCAACTAATACATATATTAGAATAATAATGTGAGAAAATGTAGACTTTCAACACCATTTGCAGCAACATTAGAAAAAGTTAATAAAGGCCAAAGGCTTTAATTTATATGTGTGAGGATTTGAACCCTCAATGTCTTCCTTAAAAACACTAGATGTAATAACTAGTTGAGCTATAAGGCTATTAGCTATCATAGAATTTAAAATCAATTAAAAATTATGTTAGACTAATGAATAATAATGTGAAAGGATCTAGGCTTTCAAAACCTTAAATGGAAATATTAGAAGAAGTACACAAAAATTTAAAAATTTTCATTTTCATTCTTCTAAATATGGAATTTCATAATTATTATAGTTATTAATAGAAATTTCTTACGATTTTATTTGTAAATAAAACCATCTATTATACAATTTAAAGAAAATATGACATGTCAGAATTCTAATAGACAGTGTATATGTATAGGACACTTTTTTGTTATTCCTTTTTCTATTTTTATTTATTTTATAATGCTATAGACAAAATAAGTTTTAAAAATAGTTAAGTTGAAAAAAGAAAAGAAAAAAAATTCTTCTAAAAAAGATTGATAAGTTTTTACTGGTTTTTATTTGGGCTCATAATTAATATCACATTTTTAACTACCATTAACAACCAGTCATCTTGGCAATTGTAAACATTTTGTAAAAAATTTTGTACCACAGAATTATTGCAATTTTTTCATGTCTCGTGCCACTTTAATTGGTGAGTTCCATATTTTACACACAATAATAATAGTAATAATAAAATAATAAATAAATAAATCTACTTAATGTTCACATACAACCCTAAAACCCTAAAGTCATCACTATCTTTTTTTTTTCCCCCCATCTTTTGGGTTTTTGTTTTTTCTTAGTTCGAAACTCCAGATTTTTGCTATAAACTCAAATATTAAAGACTTAGAAGAATAGGAAAAAAACGTTGAACCCTATATTTTTTGAAAACAAATCAAGTAAAGTAAGCGATATACTATTTTGTAAGCATGTTGTTATACTCTTAAGTCACTATTTTGTAAGCATGTTATTATACTCTTAAGTCACTATTTTGTAAGCATGTTGTTATACTCTTAAGTCTTAACACTGTAAAAAAGAATTCTTACTCAAAAAAAAAAAAAAAATGGAAAATTGATAAAATATTATAGTAAGGGCACGTTTTGGTTTCCAAGCCCAAAATGAAAAGGACAAAGGCTCAAAGAGCCCAATACAATGAATTTGTAGAGAGTAAGCTAGATATTGGATTTCAATGAGTTGGACAACAATCATAGTAGGTTAAAGATTGCTAGAAAATGAAAATAAATAAGTTTTATGCAAGGAAAATCTTCCTCGACAAAGTCCGAGGAGAATAGTTCTTATATATATTTCTTTTGAACTTAAGTACAATTACAGTTCTTGTGGCAACAGTGTTTTTCTACCGATTCTTAGATGACCCTCTTGTAATGGGGATTTTCTTCTTTATATTCTACTACTTTACTTCATCTTAACCCTCCACGTGTAAATCAAGTTGCTGGTTTTGTTCCTTGTCCCATCAGTACCTTCTTGAAGCCTTTGTGAGTAGCTGTAAAGCTGAATGTTACTGTTTAGGTATCATCTCCACATTAATACAGTCAGAGAGTTAGCTGCGGAGCATTTAACGTGGAGGTAGTAGCTTTCTCCTAGATATTTCTCAGTTTTCCTTTGTCTTCTTCCTTATTGACGCTTATCCTTACCTGTATAATTATCTGGCGTGTTGTTCTTGATGGCAGGTCAGACCCTTGACCCTTGACCCTTGATCTCTACTCTCCTCGGTCTACATTCCCCTCCCTCTATGACTAGACTTACCCCATAGCCTACTAATTGGGACGTCATCATCAATGTTTATCTATCCTCAAACAAGTTAATGTCCACGGACGTGGCCCACGGCCTAATATCCATTTCTAGGCCCTTTATCCCTACAATAGCCCCTCGAAAATCTGCTTTTTTGCTCTTCAGGAAAAAGGGGGATTTCAATATTCTAGCAATTATTCTACTTTACTCTTACATCATTTTTGTCTATGCGGGTGTCTTTTAAACTGCCCAGAAGCACGCTACTGACGTTTTGGCATCTGGGACGTGCCTGCATTTATTTCCTACGGTGCCATGTTCTCCACGTTCTGCAATACGATGGAAATCCATCGTTGGAAGATTTTTTAATGACTTAGGCGGGAATTGTCCCACTTGCTTTTCCCTCTCATATATATATTGCCTGAAGACTTCAACTGTTTCACTTTTTGAACTTTCAAATCTCAAGAACTAGTTCAAGGAACCCTCCTTCCCCTCCGTAATTTGTCCTTAGTATTTTCTTCTTTTTTTTTTTCTTTTTTTTTTTAATTTATTTAAAGCCTCTTCTTCCTCGGCCCCTTTAATTTCACTTCGTCTCCCCACCACTTTTAATTCCTTTTCATATGGGTAGATTTGCTCATCTAGTAGACACCCTAGAAGGCATAGAGAGCTTTAAAGCTCAATATCTTATCCCACCTAAGGTTTCTATTAGGTATTTCCGTTGGGGGGAATGGCATGCCATGAGGCAGGAGGGAGAAGTAGTAATCCCTATGATCGCCTTTATAGAGGGAGGGATGAGAATTCCTATAAGTAGAGTAACGAGGGATTATCTTATTACTCATAGACTTTCCCCCACTCAATGTGCCCCCAATATGTTTATGATTTTAGGTAGTGTAGACGCCCTTAATGAGAGGATGAATGTGAACCTTACCCACCATGATGTTAACTGGATTTAAAATCGTCATAAGCTCACAGGTCAAGGGTACTAGCTGAAAACTAGAGTCACTGCGGTTAGACTCATATCGTGTCTCCTTGAGTCCAACAAGGGATGGACAAATATTAACTAATTATCTTAGGGGAGTGGCATGATGGGTTTCATTGCCCGACACGAGAAGGGACACCAAGTAGGGTGTTTAGGTCTAGGTCTATTGTTCTAACAATATCCCTTTTCTTACTAACATTTCCTGTGTTTACCTTTTCTATTTGTACTTGTAACTTAGTTCTTCTTTTATCCATGCTGTTTTTTTAATAATGTTTTTGTTTTTGGCACATTTGCAGATAAGTATTCTACAAATCCAAACCTCAATCTCGTCAACGAGCCAGACTTGACAAAGGTACTCAAAGCCGAGGTCTTTATCCACATCGACGAATAGCTAAGAGTAGCTCACCTCATCCTTGGCTACAACCTTCTATCATCCAGCTTCCAGGCACCCAAGTACTTGATCAAAGCAAGAGACCCTTGCTTGCATCAAATCAACATCATGGTACTTGGCTTTCTTGTTGGCCCTGCTCCAGAAGCCGTACAACAAGTGAAATTGCCATCCCAATGCACTACTGAGGAAGAAGCAACTACTTCCCAACCAACCCTTATGGAAGTAGAATAAGTAGTTGAAGCCTCAAACTCCGAGGATGACATTGAGGTTTTCAACCAGTCCCAATCCCCAAAACCTCTAACTGGTGATTTTATCCACCTCCTTCCAACCTAAGTGAGTAGTGTTCGATAAGTCCCAAGTGTACCTGACGTGATGGTACTCCAACGCAAAAACAAGACGAGCCTGTTGGATCTCTTAGAGTCCCACACATGGGGTAATGTGCCCGAGGTGGTGGTCTAGACCAAGCCTCTTACTTCTCCTGCCACCCAAACCTCCCAACTTAACCTCGCGGACAAGAAGAGGAAGTAGGACTAAAAGGGCAAAGAAGTGGTGGAAGAAGGAAGAGGCCTTCCTACCAAAGAAGCTGAGCCCCAAAAGGGGGCCAAAGTGGTCAGGACTGCTCAAACCAAGATTTCAAGTAAGGGATCCAATGTGGAGAGGGGGCATGATTGTCATGCCAAAGTCTAAGCCTGGAATCCCCTTCTAGTGCTGAATGGGTCCCCCTTTCCAACAGATGCCTCCATAAGGGACTTCCAGCATGGGAAAGTTGGGTACGTGGCAAATGCTGTGGAACAGGCCCTATTTTTGCTTGGAGACATGGCAGATTTTAGGTCCATGAAGAAACTGGAAGTGTTTCTAAGTCTCAAGAGGGACCTTGCATTGGTAAGTGTGTTTATTATTGTTTTTTCTTAATATTAATTTTTTTTTTTTTTTTTACACTCAAGGTTCTAATTGTTTTCTTTTATCACTATATTTTATCCTTGAAAGCTATTCAATCTACACACATGGCCGAGGAGCTGGTGAATAAGTCCCATCAGCAAATGAAGGAAGAAGAGGGGAGGCGGATAGCTGCTGTGGAGTCCTTTTCCCTTGTTGAAAAGAGAATTTAGGAGCTCAACACTAAGCTAATTGAGACTGATAGGGATAAGAAGAGCGTTGAAGCTACCTTGCAAGGAGCTAAAAGGCAAGCAGAGAGCCAGCGCAAGTAGCTCCGCCAGACCAAGGACCAGCTAACAGCTGCTAAGGAGTAGATAGGGGCCCCGAAGAAAAAACTGGAGGAGGCAGAGGCCGCCGTGGAAAAAGCTGAGCAACATGGATATGATGTTGGGGTGGCTGAAATAGAGGAAACCCTTAGGGCTGAGGTTTCAAGGGTCTGCAGGACTTATTGCCTCCAAGTGTGGAATGAGGCCCTTAACCAAGCTGGAGTGGAAGCCTCCTTTACCCTTAGGAGAGTAGAGAATGTCTATTATCCTCCAGCCATCCGAGCATCAAGCCCCTCAGGCTTCAAAGCTGAGACTGCCACAAAGAACCCTAATCCTTGCAAGGATGCATCTACTAAGGCCCTTCCCTTTCCCAATAGTTTTCCTAAAGAGGCTGAGCAAGTTGGGCAGTTGAAAAAGAAATAGTCAAAGAAGTGGGCCCTAAAGCTCTAAAGCCTCCAATTGCACCCAAGGATTCCTCTAAGGAGGAGGGGGTTTCCCAGAGTAGAGAAATTGTCCTAGTAACCTTCCTTGTTCCTACCAAGGAGGATTCCAAGGGTAAAGGCCCAGCCTCCACAGCAGCTGCATCTACCAAACCTGCTAAGGCCACTACAAAAGACAGCCCTCCTCTTAAGATTAAGTAGGGTCAAAGTTAGATTTTGTAGACCCTTTTCTTTCTTTCTTTCTTTCTTTTTTTTTTTTTTATTTTTTTTAAATTTTTAAATTTTTTTATTTTTTTTACTTATGTAATTGTTGTTTTCCTTTTCCAAGGCTTGACTTAATGACAAGTATTAACTTTCTTTTATGTTCTATTGTGTTTGTGCAAAGTCAAATATGATTCCTGTTCTACCTTCCACTTAATTAATATAAGTATGAGATATAATTTTATTTAATTCAAGATATACCTACACTCTTGTCTTTAACATTTATCTATACAAGTGATAGTATAACTACTACATTCTATGCCATCAACAATATAACAAGCTAACTTCTCCAAGTCCACAACCTTTGATAAAGTGTAGATTTTATTTCAAAAACATACCTTATGCATCTAAGATAAACAGCTCATATGATTATATGTGCCCTTGGCTTTCTTTCTCACTTTTAAGCAATGGTAAAACATTTACTTATCCAAAGCTTCACATATCCATCCACTTAGCAGTAGACCCAGGTAGTAGTAGGTGTTAATTTACTCATAGTATATGGTTTGAAGAGCCAAATTTTACCAAGGTTTTGTTTAACTCCAAGAGAGATACTGAGCAGTGTTAATTTACCCAAGGTATGTGGTTTGAGGAGCCAAGCATGACCGAGGTTTTGTTTAGCACTTGAATATTTGTTAAGGAGTATTAATTTACTTAAGGTATGTGGTCCGAGGAGCCAAGCATAACCAGTGTTCTGTTTAATATTTAATCACATAATAAGGAGTATTAATTTACCTAATGTATGTGGTCTGAAGAGCCAGGCATGACCAAGGTTCTATTTAATACTTAATCACATAATAAGGAGTATTAATTTACCTAAGGTATGTGGTCTGAATAGTTAGACATGACCAATGTTTTATTTAATACTTAAACAAATAACGTACACAACACATAATATCCTGAATAAAAACTTGGCAGAGTTGCCTTTCATTAATAATAATACCTTCGTAGGTTATTTCCATTCCAAATGCGTGGTATAACATTGTCATCTAAATTGTCTAGGAAATAAGCATCTATACCAGCTACCGAGGTAATATGGTATAACCCTTACCAATTGGGCCCAATTTTCCCCAAGCTAGTTTTTTGCAATACCCATAACCTTCCTTAGCACCAGGTCTCTAGGCATTAATGGCCTTAGCCTCACACTTGTGTCATACCCTTGTTTTAGCTTCTGTTAATAATATGCCAACTGAACCATGGCAATTTCTCTTCGCTCTTTAACCAAATCCAAGCTCCTTTCCAATAGATTGTCTTGTTGTCTGGAGTGAAACA
>NW_027069550.1:1684571-1711968 GCF_002906115.3 Quercus suber | reverse complement strand
ACCTGAAATCCCTTCGATCCTGGGGGCCTACCTTGGCCTTCCACTTTCCTTGTTGCTGGTCCTCCTCGGCCCGTTTGTACTTATCAATATGATCCATGAGCTGACGTACACTCCAAGCAGGCTTCCTTGTCAATGACTTTCTCAAATCGTGTTTCCCAGTACTTGTCAGAGTACATCTTCAGGGTTTCTCCTTCTCGCATAGTCATAGACAACAGGGAGTCCAAAGGTCGAGGGACCCTACTTCAACTAACAAAGCAAGCCCCGAACGCTTTGGTAAGCTCCTTAAAGAAATTAATTGAACCTTTCTTCAAACTATCTCATCGCCATTGGTCCCAGGCTGGAGGGGAACACCTTGCATATCAAGGTTTCATTCTTTGAGTGAACAACCATTCTGTGGTTGAAGTGGCTGACATGTTTTACAGGGTTTGTTTTACCATTATACATGGTGGATTTTGGCTGAGTAAACTGTCGAGAAAGTTTTCCCCCTTCAATCCTACATGTAAAAGGTGACTTAGAAATTTGATGCAAAGCCTTGCTCATAGCATTATTACCCAGGCCCCGGTGGGGTGGGCTTTTGCTTTTCCGCCTGTAATGACGGTCCTTATTGCATGAATAAGACTCATTGAAGGGAGTCCTTGATCTGGGCCTATAGCTATCATCATTATCATCGTCAGAAGAAGGCTCTAAGCTTGAAAGAATCTTTCTACGTTGCTTACGACATAACTTCCTCCGCAAATGGTCTATTTCCAATTGCATGTTCCTAGTATTCTTCCCATGGGACACATGACTTCCACTTCTAAACTGACTCCTACTGGTGTAAATGGTGTGCATATTGACTTCACAGTCTCTCCTCCACTCAAGATTGAGAAATTGATCTTGATGTTGAGATCCCACAAATTCTTCATGGTGTGGCCCAGAACCTACCATGGTTGGAAGATGAACTCAAGAATATTCAAGTTTTCCCACGGACAATGCCAATTGTAAGGGCACGTTTTGGTTCCCAAGCCCAAAAATGAAAAGGACAAAGGCCTAAAGAACCCAATATAATGAATTTGTAGAGAGTGGGCTAGATACTGGATTTCAATGAGTTGGACAACAATTACAGTAGGTTAAAGATGGCTACAAAATGAAAATAAAGAAGTTTTATGCAAGGAAAATCTTCCTCTGCAAATTCCAAGGAGAGTAGTTTTTAGATATATTTCTTTTGAACTAAAGTACAATTACAGTTCTTGTGGCCATAGTGTTTTTCTACTGATTCTCAAATGACTCTCTTGTAATGGAATTTTTCTTCTTTATATTCCCCTACTTTACTTCATTTCAGTAGGATGCTAAGGGTGCGAGAAGGTCTCACTCCACATTGTGACCTTTCCTATGCCTTCATACTTTTGGTAATAGTTGAACACTTTTACTTGCTGGGTATGATCTTCTGTAAGATATTGTGCCCTAACCTCAGGAGGTAATTAAAAGAACTCTGTCACCACAGCCATCACTTTTTGGCATAATTCTTTGGGAACACCATCGTTGATAATGTGAAAGAAACCATATTCCTCACATGCTTGTGATATTTTTTAAACTAACGGAGATGGCCCTTGACCATCATCAGTATCATGGTCATTTAAGTCTATAATGGGAATTGAAGCCGAAGGAAGTGCCTCTAAGAGGTTTGGCCTCGTCCACTGGGAGAATTAAATTAGGAGAAAGCGAGAGAGGTGTGTTATTGGCTAATTGATAGGGTGTCATCTCCATGAAAACATAAGAGAGAGGAGCTCACGGGCGGCTCTAGGTGCAGCCCAGGGGGTTCAAATGAACCCCCTGAGCTGGGCCAAAAAAATAAAAAAATTTATATAATTTTTTTTTTAATTTGATCCTCCTAAAATAAATTTTGAACCCCCTAAACTTAAATTTTTTTTAAGCCTAGCTTAAATGAATTTGAATATGAGCATCTAGACAATATCTTGGTCTTTTTAAACACACACACACACACACAAAAATAATAATAAAATAAAAATAAAATAAAAACCAATATGATCTAAAATATGGGGGAAAAATAGTAAACCTAACAACAAAAGTATAAATTTTTTCATCTTAAATCTTAAAAAAATCATTTACATCTTAACAAATTTAAAATAAACTAATACATAAAAGTTTATTGTATTTAGATCTCACTTGGAGTTCACTTAACAATGATAATTCATATGTTGATTGTATTTAAAAACAATAAATGATTTCTAAGATTTAATCTTAATAACAATAATTATTATCTTCATCATATTAATAAATAATATGCAATAAACTTATAGTTTATCTTATATGAGGAATGCTATGTTCATAATACGCTCATAATAAAGTCTAATTAGCAAATTGTTACTAGTTATTACTAATAAGAAAAAAAAAAAAGTAATTTCAGTAGTGAATTTAAATTAAAACTAATAACAACTTATAAGGTAAAATTTGTTGGAAAAGTATTGTGAAAATGTTTCAGATGTAGCATTTCTCATCTTTTATTCTTTTACTACTACGTATTATGAAAAATTTTGTAATAAAGAAATCATGTAGACCGCAAGATTCACTTTTTTTTTTTTTTACCCAAGATACATCTTCTTACTAACCCCCCTAAAAATATATGTTAGAGCCGCCACTGGAGGAGCTATGGTTGAAGAAAAGAGTTGATCAAGACTAGCCTTATATTATACCAAAAAACGAGTTTTTGCGATCAGTTGGAGTAAAGAAAGATATTGTGAACCAGAAGAAATTATTATTGATATTATTAATGATATGGCTTTGGATAAAAGATTCATCAGTCCCATTATTTTTCACTAGAATCTTGTAATCGCATGCGCATTAAAATATTATAAACTCCACTGGCATCACAAGACGTCTGAGACTCTGAGTCAATGGTTATCCATTTTCAAGGAGTTCATCATTCTGTCTGTAGTTAGGCCTTTGCTATCCTCTGTTTTATAAACTGCTTAATCCGTGAAAGTTTCGTGCTAGACATTCGCAATCAAGCCAATCATTAACAATTAGCAAAAATTGCAAAGTGATGAGCATTTTAAAAAATATATATATATATTTATGCAATATGCCAATATCTTACTTGTTTAAAATCTTATTGATCAGCCTGTGAACAATTATTTTAACGGAATTCGGGTATGATTTTTGATCAAATTGAGGTCAAATTTGGTTATTGACTTAAAACTGGTCATTTTTGTAATTGGATCAATTTTTAGGCCAACTTAATTGGGCTTTAGCATGTGGCTTTAGATGGGACCAAAGGAAAATAAAAACGTTAGCTCCAATGTGTCTTGAGATTTCTATCAATTCTTAATAAGTCCAAAATTACTATTAATTATATTTTATTCTATTATAAAAATAAAATTTACTTTAGGTTTTTATTTATACCCAAGACTCTATTATTTTACATTGGATCCCTCATATGAAATCACTAAAAGTGAAACAAATTTGTAAAAGTTACAGTCACTTTGTAAATCACTTAATCCTATTTTCTAGAGTCCCCAATTTAATTTTTAGATTATTTTTATATTTTTGAAATCTAATTTTATTAATTATAAACTTTAGTAACTCTTTACTATATTAATAAGACTGAACACTTTAAATAATCAATTCCAATTAAATGTCAAGTGGATATTCCATGTCTTCAAAAAGAGAATATGAATTTTGTCTTAAGAATGTGCGTTCCCATGATACTACATGTAGGGGTGTCCAACCAGACTTGGTACTCGACTCACCTGACCAACTCAGCTGAACCGGCCAACCCAATGCCGGCGACAGTTGACGGTGGGTCTCTAATCCTAAAACTTGAGACCGGCAGGTCTGTTGATGGGTTTAAGCATGGAAAATCAATTTTCAACTGACCTAACTGGAAAACACACTGAAAATAGCTTTCTTGGCCGATTAGAGTGGTTTACCGATCTGATTTTGTCCAATCTGTTGAGATATGGCGAGATCTCATCGAGAACTGGCCTACTCTCTTCAAGATTCGGTCTAATCTCATTGAGATCTGCCAAGATCTCTTTGAGATCCTGTCAAATCCAGCAAAAACAAGCTAATTTTTGCAAATTTGGCGATTATTTGCACAATCCGAAGTTGACCGAGACCCAACCAGAAAACGACGACATTCGACCATCCGAATCACTGCCTTCGGCAGGTTGGCGACGAGTCTAGGTTTAGAAGACCCGAAGTGATTGGGTCAGTTTCGGGTTGGGCAAAAACCTGACCCGAACTGACCCGTGGGTAGGCCTAACTACATGTGATTGCCTAAAGTACTAAGGTATTGACCATGCAAGATCTCACTCCAATATACATCAAAGCAATCAACATTTTATATTTGAGCTCACCATCCTCTCAAGAATGAGAGTCTATGAAAGTAGTAGTTGTGATATCTATTCATGCAAGTGACAGTAGTTAGTTGAACAATAAACCTCATAATGATCTAGTTTAGTGTACCTTAAAAAACACTTAAGACACACAAGCATATCAATTAGAAGTCATGATAGATTATCATGATTGACTTATAGTTCTTATAGATGAAATGCGTAATTTTATCACTAACTATGAACTAGGGTTTCTGAATTTACAAGGAACTTATGATTTAGATATTATATAAGTGAATTTCATTCTCATACCAAAATCACAAATAATGCATCTTATGAACTACAGTATAATGTCCAAATATTCAAGCAAAATCTACTTCAGAAAATAAAACTACTTTTATTATTTATAAGATAATGTCATACAGTTAATTGGATTTTAGGATATTAGAAATATATTAGCTCATTAGCATAAGCTCAAGCCTAATTCTACTTTGTGTGCAAGCCAAATCTCCTACTTGTACTAGAAGTCTATTAATTTAGAGTTTAGTCTACTACATATACATATGTTATGATTCATTGTAATATATGATTTATACTACACTATAATATATTATTGATGTAGTCCTTTAGGGTTTTCTTTGTGGATGTAGGCCGTTAAGCTGAACCACATAACTCTCGTGTGTTATTGTATTCTATATTTTATATTTTCACTTCCACATCCATACTATCATATTTAATATGGTGTATCAATGCTAATATTTAACTTAATATTAAAGCCACCTTTCTGTGGCTATGGTTATCTGTCCTTACGGTGTATTTAAGAACAATCTTTGTTTTCTTTAGTGTTTCTCCACTACATTCATCTTCTTTGCCTTCCCATTGCTACCGTCAAATCTCTCCAGTATAGTCATGCCACCCTTAGAAGTCGCATCAACACTACAAAACTATTGCCTTCCTCAAATCACCATCATAGAGCCAAACTTCATTCAAGGAATTTTCTCAACCTTATCAAATTTCAAGATTTAATCAAGCTTCCATCTTGAGTTTAAAAGGGGGTGTTAGAGATATATTAGCCCATTAGCATAGACCCAAACCTAATTCTATTTTGTGTGCAAGCCAATTCTCTTATTTGTACTATAAGTCTATTAATTTAGGATTTAGTCTACTCTATATATACATGTTATGATTCATTGTAACACAGGATTTATACTACACTCTAATATATTATTGATGCAATCCTTGAGGGTTTTCTTCGTAGATGTAGGTCGTTAAGCTGAACCACGTAACCCTCGTGGGTTATTATATTCTATACTTTATGTTTTCGCTTGTGCATCCATACAATTATATTCAACATAGCATATCAATGCTAATATTTAACTTAGAAGAATAGACCTAACAACAACATCAATGTATTGTAGACAATAATGCAAACCCTAAGTGATTATTATTAATTTCTGGCCCAAGAAAAAAAAAAAAAAAAAAAAAAAAAAAAAAAAAAAAAACGAGCTCCTATATAGGGCGAATCAAGAGTTCAAGACCACGTTCCTAATGCCGTAACTCAAAAGCTTCCTTTACCCTCCTCCTCGCTCCTTCTTGCCTGTAGAATTCATCCATATACTCCTTGTAACTATAGTTTTGATACATTGGTGGGTGAACCTCATCTATCAAATCCTCAATTGGACCAATTACAGCGTCATTATTTGGTGCATAGAACATTGGTAATGATAGTCGTGCCAACCGATTGTTGGTTACAGCCCTGTGTAATACACTCTTGTACCTTCCATTACTCAAAACCTATACAAAGTGAAGACATGACCACAAAAAGTCAACAATATTCGTATTAAGTTTTAAATTTGCACCTTCTAACCACGCAGCATAATATATATTCGTGTTCAATTTTAAATTGAGTACTATATACGTGCAATGTTCAACAAGAAATTTCGTCAACAATACTGATACCAACAGACAAAGTCACCCAACTTCATTAGAGAATTCCAACCATATACACAATTGACTAATTTGGTTATCTAATCATTAAAAACACAAGACTAATTGGCTTATAGTGGGCATCCATTACCATTTGTCGTTTAATTTTTTTTTAATTATAAATTATAAATTATATTTATTTATTTGGTTTGCTAGAGAATTATTTCTTAGCAAAAGATGAAAAACAACGATCCAACCTGCATTTGATCAGCTATATTGACGACGAATGCATCCGGCACAGGCTCAACAGGTACCCACTTCCCATCTATGACCACTTGGAGGCCAGAGACCCCCTCCATCTGTAGGAGTACCACGAGTGCAGAAATATCATTATGAGCAGGCAACCCCATTGTGAGCTCAGGGTCTGGGCATGGTGGATAGTAATTTGCTTGTGTATAGATGGCAGGCCTCTCACCTAACTTCCTCTTTAAACAATCCTTCTCTAGGCCAAGCCCTTGGGACATCAAGCTAAGAAGCCTATCCATTAAGGCTCCAATCTCCCTTGCATATTCAGTAAAAACTTCTCTATAACAATCAAACAAACATGCTTGTGACTTAGTGCATTTAAATTGGTGAAGTCATAGTTTTCGCTATTTTGCTCCATCAAAAACTACATTATTTCTTTTCTTTTCTCACTTTACAAAATATCAAACATTAATGGTTTTATTTTGTCTTTTAACATAATAAAATAATATATACAACACATTAAAATAATATACTCATTACAATAAAATAATATACATACATAAATAATTCATCTCAACCACATTTATTAAAAAAAATATATATATATATATATTCACATCCTCCGGTCAGCTGCCACTTCACACAGCCCACCACCACAATCACGAAAATCAGCCCGCAACTATCCAAGAAAATCATCCCACAGCCACAAAATAAAACCCACGGCAACCATATTTAAAAGTTATTAGCTTGTGCAATCAATCAAACATTAAAAAAATTAATAAATAAATAAATATAACGCTAAAATTACAAACATTTTGTAGAAGTTTTTACAAGCTGCATAGATGAGTAATATTAATAGAGAGCACATATCAAAATCAGTAAGAATTAACCATAATAAAAATTTATAAAAATTTGGTAAAATAGTTTATAGTGGTACAATTATTAAAAAAAAGTCTGTATTTGAGCTTTATCCAAAAATTTAAACTAAAATTTTAAGAAAAAAACTTTGGTATCTGAGAGAGAGGAAAAACAAAAAGGAGGTAAAGTAAGCCAGAGATACCTATACTGAGGAGGATTTTTGGGTAAGAAATGAGTAAAATCTTCAGTAGGATGCCAAGGGTGCGTGAAGGTCTCGCCCCACATTAAGACCTTTCCTTGGCCTTCAACCTTTTGGTAATAATTGAAAACTTTTACTAGCTTGCTATGATCTGTTGTAAGAAACTGTGCCCTTTCCTCAGGAGGCAACTGAAAGAACTCTGTCACCACAGCCAACACTCTTTGACATAATTCTTTGGGGACTCCATGGTTGATAATTTGAAAGAAACCATATTTCTCACAAGCTTGTGATATTTTTGAAGCTAAATCATCAATATCATGGTTATTTAAGTCGACGGTGGGAATTGAAGCTGAAGAAAATACCTCTGAGAGGATAGGCCTGTTTTCCTCTGGGAGAATGAAATTAGGAGAAAGCGAGAGAGGTGTATTATTGGCAAATTGAAAGGGTGTGGTCTCCATGAAAATATTTGGGAGAAGCTCTGGTTGAAGCAAAGAGTTGATCAACACTGCCTTGTCTATTACTAGAAAAGGTGCTTTCAGAGATAAGATACCTCGGAGAAAAGAAGGATAACCAAAAAAAAATTGCAATTGATAATTATAATGATACGTTGATGACTTTGGACAAAAGTTTTGTTCGTTCCACACTTCTTCCACTGTCCCATCTTGTCCCATCTTGTCTCCCTGGTGTTATAGTCCCATTGGTTAATAACGAGAAATTATTAGAACTTCCGGAAGGACTGCTGACTTGGTCCTCGAGATCCTACCAACCAATAAAAATATGACAGTTTAAAAAAAAAAAAGATGAGTCCGCTTCCACTAACACACTTGCAAAGAAACTTAAATTCAAAACCAGTAAAATGCAAAACTAAACCCACTGGAAAAAATGGTTTCAAACAAAAAAACCTACTGGAAAAAATCAAACCCATTATCTTCATCTTTCTTTTTCTCCCTAACTCTATTTCGGTATTAGCATCAAAACCAATTCTTCAAAGCCAGCAGCAAACCCATAACCGAATATAACTGATACAATCTTGATTCAAACTTTCGAACATCAATCTTTGCTATTTCTTCAATATTGTTAATTTGGAAAAAAGAAAATGAAAATCAATCAAAGTTAGTGGTATGTACAAAACCGTATCCTTATCTTTGGTGTATGCCTTTAGAATGAACACAAAGCAAATATTTGAATTAGATAGAGTAATTCAGACCTCCTTGATAATTTTGGGATAATGATTCTGATGTTTTATTCATATTCCCTTATACAAATGACAGCAACGTTTCCCATAAAAACAAATAAATAATGACAACAACTTTCAAATCAAGGAACCCAGCAACAGTTTCTCAAAAAAAAAAAAAAGGAACCCAGCAACGCTCAAAGCATCAAAACCAATTCTTCAAAGCCAGCAGCAAACCCATAACCGAATATAACTGATACAATCTTGATTCAAACTTTCGAACATCAATCTTTGCTATTTCTTCAATATTGTTAATTTGGAAAAAAGAAAATGAAAATCAATCAAAGTTAGTGGTATGTACAAAACCGTATCCTTATCTTTGGTGTATGCCTTTAGAATGAACACAAAGCAAATATTTGAATTAGATAGAGTAATTCAGACCTCCTTGATAATTTTGGGATAATGATTCTGATGTTTTATTCATATTCCCTTATACAAATGACAGCAACGTTTCCCATAAAAACAAATAAATAATGACAACAACTTTCAAATCAAGGAACCCAGCAACAGTTTCTCAAAAAAAAAAAAAAAGGAACCCAGCAACACTCAAATGCAAAAATCTCCTCTCCCAAGTTCCAACAAGTTTGCTGCTGACTTTGCTCTTAAAATACAACTATGATGAAAAAAAAAAATTCGCTCTGCACCTTCATCTCACCATCACAATCAATGTTGAGATTGAAGTGGGTATGGGTTCCATCTCAGCAAAGAACCCAAAACTCCAAATCTGTCTCTCCCCACCACCAAAATCCTCAGGTCCCCACCGAATCTGATACCAAAATCGGCCGCCCTGGAGCTTGTGGCGTCTCAGTTCTAAGAGCCTCTGTTGACTGTCACTGCGTTGCGCTCCACGGCCTAGACTTCTAGGTATTTTAATTTTCAATTGAGAAGAGAGTGGGGAAATAGCGAAATAGAGAGAGGGAGAAAAAGAAAGATGAAGATAATGGGTTTGATTTTTTCCAGTGGGTTTTTTTGTTTGAAACCATTTTTTCCAGTAAGTTTGGTTTTGCATTTAGGTTTTTTTGCAAGTGTGTTAGTGGAAGCTGACTTTTTTTTTTACCGCTGTCGTATTTTTATTGGTTGGTAGGACCTGAGAGGACCAAGTCAGCAGTCCTCCCGGAGCTTTTAATAATTTCTCGTTAATAACCGGCAGTTTGGCAGGGTGTTCTTAGCCATAATTTTCAGTATTTAAACAATATTAAATATATTTTTATATTTTTTACTTATGTGTATTTTTAAGAAATACAAATAACATTATTAAAAATATTTTACTAAACAGCCTCTTAATATTCTAAACACCGATCCTTTTACCAATGGACTATGAATTTTTCATTTTCACCTTGCATCAATCAAGCATGATAGTAAAGCTTTTTCTTTTTCTTTTCTTTTCTTTTTTAATGTTCAGTTATCGTATACTCTTAAAGATGTATAATAATCATCCATTTTAGGAATTTATTTTATAAAAATTGATAATTTTTTTTTTTCAAATAGTTAGTCATTTTTTTCCCTATAAAAAATTTTCTAAAATAATTTTCTAATGTATGCCATAATAACATACGTTAGTAAAATCCTTATTTTATTAGGGCATTGATTTATGAACTATTTTTAGAAACATTTTATTGGAAGAATGATAAAACAATAAATGTTGTTAACTACTTTTTATATTTCTAATAAAAATTGTGTCAAAATTTTTCTATTATGCTTTATTAATTATTACCCTAAAGGCAACTGTTAACATGACTATTTTTATTATTATCCTCCATTTCTCCTTTATTAAAGCTTGATCACGAATATTTCGTAGTAGACGTTGCTATTACTGATTAGATACATATGTCAAGGTTGTCCCCCATTTTTGACTAGTTCAAAGTGTATATTATTATGCTACTAATCCCACAGCTCAAACAATTTCTCCACTAGACCCTCAAACACTTTGTGAATGGGGAAATGTTAATTTAATTACAAGGTCCTTGGCTAATATTTTCATATTACTTGATTGCCAAAGTTTAGTCTTTTTTTTTCTTTTTTTCTTTTTTTAATTCTTTGAACAATAAGAAGAAACTTCTACAATAGCACGAGAAAGAAAAATGATTATATGGGTATTGGACTACCTGTTGAATCCCAAAAAATGTTTATCTAGGCAATCTAGTATAATTTTTTAAAAATAAAATAAAATAAAAAATCATAACCCTATAGGGTTCAGAGCAGGAGTTTATTTAAGCATATTTTCTATAAGTTATGCTGGTGCCACAAGTTGTGGCACCAGCATAACTCTTTTCTACAAGAATAAAAAAAAAAAAAAAAATGGTGCTTAGACAAGGATGTGTGTAAAGTTGTTATTTACAACTATGTATTTTGTTGGCTTTTATTCCATGCCAATTTTGATTGTAATTACTTTCAATTGTTCATACCATGTATTTATTGTGGAATTTGTTGTAAGGGTTGTGTGATAGAGAGAGTGTGTGAAGACTCAAACATTTGGAGGCTGAAGGATTCTCGCGGGTATGTCGCGACTTAGCTTCCCGCGAAGTGAAACATGTGCTTTGCACATGATGGAATGCGAAGAGTCAGGCCATGTGGAGACAGCTGTCTCCCGCGAGTATCTTGCGGGTAAGGCCTTCTCGCGAGACACTCACGAAGCAACCTGTTCTGCCAGCCTGTACTGACTGACTCACACTTTTTGCACCTATCCTATATATACCCTTATTACCCACAAAAGTTGAGGAATGCTTCAGAGAGAAAACCCTAGCCAAACACATTGGGAATTAGAGATTGTCATCCCCACCTTTCTCTATATACTTGCTTGTGGTATTTCCTTAACCATTCCCTCTCCATTTCCATACCATTGAGAGGTTGATAGCCCAAACACTTACCTCACCCTTTGAGTGTGTTGAGTGACATTTTGGTACTGCTGGGAAGCATTGGAAGAAGCCTGGACTGGCAGATGCAACATGGAGCTTGTTTCAGGATCCGGAGAGCTAAACAAGACACAGTTCCGAGAAGCCTTGTTGGAGTAGGAGCTTGGAGGGCTTAGGTGCATCGGTTAGATTAGGCTTGGAGGGTCTCTTGCTAACCCATGTATCCCAACGGATTGTCTAGTGGATCGATTTCCGTTTAGAGGGTGGCAAAGAGGTTTTTCGCTGGGTTCTTCGGTTTCTTCTTCGAAAACACATCTTGGTGTTTTCTGTGTTTGCATCTCTCTTCCCTACTCTTTTATATTTCATTATACTACTGTGTTGCTTAGTCTATGGATTAGAGTAGCTTATTTGCTTATCCGCTCGCATTTACACTATTCCGCACTTTGTATTAAGTTAGTGTAAAAACTATCGAGCCGTAACTTCAAATTGGGGGTCTAAATTGCTCTTGTGTTTTCAACACATTTCCGAGCTTTCAATTGGTATCAGAGCGGGTACACTCACTGTGGTTTAAATACCTGAGTGTGATCCTTGACCCTATTTGAGATGGACCAGTCTCAATCGCTCAATGTTCCACCATTTTTCGATGGGAACAATTATGCCTTTTGGAAAGTCAGAATGAGAGCATTTTTATACTCTATAGATGATACCGTTTGGGATGCGGTTGAGATTGGTTGGACCAAGCTGACGGATCCTAAGTCCACTTGGGATAAGGCAACTCTCGCAGCAGCCAAAGCTAATAGTAAAGCGTTAAATGCTATTTTTTGTAGTGTGTCTCCTAATGAATTCCACAAGATCTCTCATATGATGATAGCCAAGGAAGCTTGGGAGATTTTGGAGATGACATATGAAGGTACAAAGAAAGTTAAGGACACAAAGTTTCAGATGCTTACCACCAAATTTGAAGAGCTCAAGATGGGGGATGATGAACCATTTGATTCATTCTATAGGAAGCTCAATGAAATTGTAATTGCTAAACTCAATCTTGGGGAGAAGATTGAAGATACTAAGGTGGTGAGAAAAATTTTAAGGTCCTTACCGGAGAGCTTTCGGGCAAAAGTCACAGGCATAGAGGAAAACAAGGATTTGGATGAAATGAAGATCCAAGAGCTCATTGGATTACTTCAAACGTATGAGCTTGGACTACCTTCCCACAAGACGAGTAAATCACTTGCTCTTAAAACCATCACTGAAAGAATGGTTGATCCTTCCGAAGAAGATGGAGTGGAGAAAGAAGTAGTATATCTTGCGAAAAACTTCCGAAAATTCTTGAAAATAAAGAACAGTGGAAAACCATTCAACAGAGGAAAATTTTCATCTTCAAGAGGTGATAGGAAAAAGTTTACTAGGAAAGAAGGGAATGATTATCAACCTTCTTCAGACATTGTGTGCTATGAGTGCAATGGCCATGGACATCTAAAGAAGGAGTGTCCAAATTTTCTGAGAGGAAAAGGCAAGGCTTATGCCACGACGCTCAGTGATTCAGAATCTTCTGATTCTGACTCGGAAGAGAGCTGTGACAGAGAGGGAAACTACTCCGCCTTCATGACCATTGCTCATGTGGAGTCATCGGATGATTTGGGTGCACTTGTGAAGGAGTTTGGTGAGCATTCTGATTCATAGTCTATTGGGATTGTGGAAGAATCAGATGCTAAAGAGGAAGAGAATACAGCTAATCTTCAAGAAAATTACTCCTTACTACTTGAAAAGTCGGGAGAGTATTCCTGAGTAGCCAAGGCAGCTGTAAGGAAAATGAAGAAAGCTGAGAAAGATTACAAAAGTCTCTTGATCAGATATAAAAAGGCTGAGTGTGAGATTGAAACACTAAATGGTAAGCTGTCTGAAGCATATACGAAGGTGAGATTTCTTGAGCAAGAGGTTGTGCAAGCTCATGCTAAGATAGAGAGAGTCTCCTCTCAGAAGTTAGAAGATGTTATATCAGCTCAAAAACCTTCTTCAGACAAATCCGGGTTGGGATACACCGGAGGAAACTGCTCATTAGCCAAAGTCACCAAAGGAGTAAAGTTTGTGAAGGCAAACGAGACGGTTGTTGAAGAGCCCATTCTTGAGAAAAATGAGGATGTAAAAAGGGAGAATGTGGCTGAGCAACGAAGGGTGAATAAGTCCCGAAATTAATCTATAGCTAGACATGAAACTAGAGGAAGATCTCTCCCAAGATCACAACGAAGTCCCAGAACAGATTATGTGTGTCATTATTGTGGATTGTAAGGACATACCAGACCCAATTGTCAAAAGCTAAGATCAGACAACAATGCAAGCACACCTCAGTCACGAGGAAGGAGAAATGATATGAGATCTTGGGGTGGTGAGCAACCAAGAAGTCAAAATCGTGATCCCGGTATGACGAATGTGATGAAAATGATCGGTGCCTTCACCACTTGCTTGGAGAGTTTCACCAGAAGGTTTGAAAGTCCAAACTCTCGTACCCAATCCGTCAAGGATATCACCCTTAACGCACGTGATGTGTGGGTGAAAAGGGGTACTCATGCATAAACATTATAACATGTCCATGCATAAATTCTTTCAATGTTTAGGGACATTTACTATTGCATCACTTCATGCATTGCTTTCTTTTTGCTATTGTTATTTTATTCGGTTGGTTTCTACCAGCTGTTTTGTTGATCTTACTTGTCTTGTTCTGTTTTGGGTGTATTCAAAAATTCAAAAACCCATAAAAATTTGAAAATTCTCAAAAGTTTGATCACATGTTTTGTGCATGTCACATGTGAGTTTGATCTAGTACCTTTGTACTAATGACGTAGTGCATTTACGATCTTGGCTTGTTATGTATGCACTCATTTCTATGTGGAAGAAATCTTGAACACTATGTGTGACTGTTGTAAATAGATTTTCAAGCTTGTCATAAATAATTGGTCAATAGTCTTGTTGGTCTTGATACTTGCATAGACTTGTGTCTATATCTCTTCCTACTTTATTTATATGCTTTGCAAAAAGAGCTCACCAAATGTAAATCTCCAAATGAAAAGAGATATTGAGCTGCAAAAGTCTGTTGCACACACTAATATTTGACTAAGGAAAAAGGGAAAGCAACTCTTCTTAATATGTTTTATATGGTGCTCAAAAAGCCAAAGGCTAATCGTCAATGTTGAAATATCATAAATTTCAAGCATCAATTTCAAAAAGAGATGCTCTTGTCCAAACAAAATTAAGTGGACCTTTTGTTATGCTTTTTGTAGAAGCCAAATGAAAAGCTTCTAAGTTTTGTATTCAATGTGTGGGAGGTCATATATACTCATTTCTATGATGGAGATAGTCCACTTGATTTCGTATCAGCTGTGTATGGCTCGTTTGAATTGATCATTGAAGTTTTGCTCTGGTCTATAGACTATTCCACATTTGATATTCACACACAACACACAAGACTTTGATTCAATCAATGCCTATCTCATTTGTGTGATTATACATGTTCAAATGTGATATATATGCTCAAGAATTGGTTGATCAAACCCAAAAAGATTTTTAAGTGTTTTATTTGTTTTTGGAAGTGATTTTATACTTTCGTGTCTTTTGTTTTTGTTCAAAATGCATTTTTGTGTTTTACTTCAAAAACTGGTTCAGGGGCTGTTTCGCGAGAAGCTCGCGACTTAGAGCTTCCCGCGAAAAGGGCTTGAGGGAGATAAGTTTTCATCTTGTCACACAGAAACTTTCGCGACTGTATCGCGACTATCTCGCAACCAACAGCTTCTCGCGAAATGCTGTTTGGCCAAAAATTGGATTTTCTCAAAATTCAGACAGAAACTATCGCAACTGTCTCGCGACTGTTTCGCGACTTAAAGCTTCTCGTGACAGCTTTTGTGCTTCAGTGGCCATTTTCGCTGTTGTCTCGCGACTGTGTCGCTACTCTCTAACCCGCGAAAAATGCATGTTTTCAGTTTTATATTACTGATGTGACAGTTTTTCAAATCACAATTACTTCCCTCGCATAAACTCCTTCTCAACCCAAATCACTATTGCATTCAATCCCCTTCAATCCAAGCATTTTTTCTGCATTTTCTTTTACAAGGTAGGTTTCTTAAACATTTCTTTTTCAGTTTTTGCTTAGATTATGCAGAATTTTGTGTTAGGTTTTTGATATTTGGGGTTTTTCGAAAATTTGGGTTGGTTTTCAAAATTGGGTGAATCTTTGTCATATTTTTGGTTGGGATGTGTCCCATTTGGTGTTTCTGCATCTTTGTTGGCCCATTTGTGGCATTTTATCATGTATTGAGGGTAGATTTTCCCATGTTCATGCATTATTCATGTTATATTTACATTTGTGCATGCTAAGTGTTTGTCAAAATGTCCAAGTGACATTTTTGTGCCTAATTCATTTCATGTGAATTCCAATTCTTGTATTTCCATATATTTGACCTTACTTTACTTAGTTTGGTCTTTTTTCATGGGTTTCCTATACTTCGCACATGATGCACTCACTAGGCACACACCTAGGCACCCTCTAGGCACACCCCCATGCATCTCATGCTGCACACACATGCACCAGCATATGCACACAGATGCACACACATGCATAGTTACTTACTTGCATGCACTTTGCTTATTTTTCCTTGCTTTATATGGTGTTGCTTATTCCTTGTGTTGGGATTAACTTGAACCTAATCAAATTTTTGTTTGTGTGCTCTGTCTTGGTATTTGTGCATTTGTTCCCTCCCTTCTTTGTGAATTTATGCAGATGTCTCCCACCAAGCATGCAGCTAAGAAGAAACCATCCTCGAAGCATGCACACACTGATTCTGATCACTTCAAGTTTGCGGAAGCAGATATGAAGTTCAATGATTGCTACAAGAAAGCAACCATCATCATGGAACGGGTAGTTCAATTAGAGGCATTTGAGCACACATGCATTCCGAATGCATTCAAAGAGAGAACTTAGATCAAGTTGTTGAATCCAGTTGGGACTGTGTACTCAGAAATTATTAGAGAGTTCTTCTCAAATGCTGATGTGGAAGATGACAGGATTATTTGCTAGGTGAGGCACAAGGAATTTGTAATTACAAGGGACAGCATTCAAGACTTGTTAGAGATACGTCCTCCCTCTCAACCCATGTCAGTTCAATATGATGAAAGATTGGGGTCTATCAAGGAAATGATATCGACTCTTGGAGGGGTTCCAACGAAATCATCAATGGATACACTCAAGTTTTCCCCAGAAATGAGAACTTTGAGTTATATGATGATTCATAACCTGTATCCAGTCACCAACCTCACCACACTATCAGCTCCAAGGACGAGGTTTCTCTATGATCTTTTCACTCACAAGGAGATTGATATTTGCAGCCACATCTTCCACATTCTAAAAAAGAGCATCAAGAAGCAGAATACAAGAACCATAATGCCATTTCCCACACTGATCATGGGATTCATCGCTAAGACCAAGTTGAAATTTCCAAGTGGTATAGTTCAGAGAGACTATCCCATTGGTGCTAATACTCTGACTAGAAGCACAGCCCACATTAGAGGCTCCAAGACTGGTGTGCATACCATACCACCACCACGACGGGTTCAGCAAGATGAAGGTGAAGATACAGAGGAGGAAATTGACAGGTTCACCTCGGCTCTAGAGCCCTCTGCACAACCATCATCTTCAGCTCCACCACAAGGCTTAAGCAAACTTGATTAGGTGCTTGCTAAGATGGATCAGATGTCTACAGTGCTTAACTCCCATGTGCAGCACACAGTAGATCAGTTCGCGTACCTTCAAGGACAGATCACCGCATTAGCATCGCAGATTCAGGATTTGTCTTCCATTCATGAATCAGATTCAGAGTCAGATCAATTCTAGTCCTTTGGCCATTCCGGTCAAAAAGGGGAAGACAATTTTGAGGGGGAGCTGGAGAAGAGCTTGCACAGCATTAGGGAGAGTATAGTTTAGAAACATAGTAACATTGGGTATTGGTTTTCAGACGGTTTTATTCAGTTTCTTTTAGTCTTTATAACTGTTTTACATGTGTTTTGGTTTAAAAACTTTGATACTCTGTTTTTATTTAAGTATAATTTCAGAAGTTTCTTTTGTGTTTTTGTCTATGCTTTGTAGCATGTCTTTCATGTACCCATGTTACTTTTGTAAGCTTTAAGGGTTTGTTTCATTGCATTTTGTAGGCTTTTATGGTTTGTGCCATGCATATGCAGCCTTTATGCTTATGTACTTTAAGTTTAATGTCTTTTATTTTTCTTCAATACAACACTCTTGTGCCCTAGTAGGATTGTTCCTAGATGCAAATACTTCGTGTATTTCGCATTGGTTGAGTGTTGGATTTGCAAATGATACTCTTCAAATGAGCTTATCATCTTACATATCCGGATGTTCATTCCTTGTGTGAATGAGCATAGTGATCGCTTGTGTATAGTGATTGCTCGTTTGATCTTGCCATGATCTAGTGTTTCTATTTCATTTTGCTTGATCATGCTATTATTGCTCCATATGCTTTTCAAGTTTTCTGCATACAATGATGTTAGTGTGTTGTTGTGTTTCAGGAGATACTTGTTCATATGTTTCAAGAGTGTATCAGAATCTAGAATTAGTTGTGAGTAAGTTTTGCCTTTGTTCCCAAACTCACGTTTAAGTCTAGAGTCTGTTTTAGGGTTTTGTCACGGAATAGCCAAAGGGGGAGATTGTAAAGTTGTTATTTACAACTATGTATTTTGTTGGCTTTTATTCCATGCCAAATTTGATTGTAATTACTTCCAATTGTTCATACCCTGTATTTATTGTGGGATTTGTTGTAATGATTGTGTGATAGAGAGAGTGTGTAAAGATTCAAGCATTTGGAGGCTGAAGGATTCTCGCGGGTATGTCGCGACTTAGCTTCCTGCGAAGTGAAACATGTGTTTGCACATGCTAAAATGCGAAGAGTCAGGCCAGGTAGAGACAGCTGTCTCTCGCGAGTATCTCGCGAGTAAGGCCTTCCCACTTGACACCCGCGAGACAACCTGTTCTGCCAACCTGTACTGACTGACTCACACTTTTTGCACCTATCCTATATATACCATCGTTACCCACAAAAGTTGAGGAATGCGTCAAAGAGAAAACTCTATCCAAACACATTGGGAATTAAAGATTGTCATCTCCACCTTTCTCTATATACTTGCTTGTGGTATTTCCTCAACCCTTCCCTCTCCATTTCCATACCATTGAGAGGTTGATAGCCCAAACACTTACCTCACCCTTTGAGTGTGTTGAGTGAGGTTTTGGTGTTGCTGGGAAGTATTGGAAGAAGCCTGGAATGGCAGATGCAACATGGAGCTTGTTGCGGGATCCAGAGAGTTAGACAAGACACGGTTCTGAGAAGCCTTGTTGGAGTAGGAGCTTGGAGGGCTTAGGTGCATCAGGTAGATTAAGCTTGGAGGGTCTCTTGCTAACCTATGTATCCAAACTGTTGTCTAGTGGATCGATTTCCACTTGGAGGGCGGCGGAGAGGTTTTTCGCCGAGTTCTTCAGTTTCCTCTTCGAAAACACGTCTTAGTGTTTTCTGTGTTTGCATCTTTCTTTCCTACTCTTTTATATTCCATTATACTGTTGTGTTGTTTAGTTTATGGATTAGAGTAGCTTATTTGTTTATCTGCTCGCATTTACACTATTCCGCACTTTGTATTAAGTTAGTGTAAAAACTATCGAGCCGTAACTTTAAATTGGGGGTCTAAATTACTCTTGTGTTTTCAACACATTTCCGAGCTTTCAATGTGGCATCCTTCATAGTCAGCCACCCATGAGTTGTGGAATTTGTGGGGTGTGATTGGGCATTAACGGAAACACATTCACACGAATAAGAAACAAAAAATTCATACAAGATAATAACATTTAACATGGTTCTACCTTTCAATGTTCTCCCTAAAAAAAAAAGATATTGTGGGGTCATAAAATTTGGCAAACCGTGCCCCATTTTATACTAGGCCCAAAGCCCACTCCGAGAAGGAAGAAATGTCCGAGGACGATCGAAGAAAGTCTCAAGTGCCAAGAAACATCACCGAGGACGATCCTGTCCTCGGCCAACCGAGATCAAAGAAGTGAAGAGCGGCACGCCATCAAAGGCAACCTACCATAGCATCCCAAGGAAAGGGACAAGTACCATGGGCTAGCCATAGGAACATGGTGGAGTAATTCAATGAAAAACTGTCACCTCCACATTAAATACCCAAAACTAACGTCTTGGCCACATTAATGAAGAAATGACCCCTGAACAGTGCTACTTTAATTGCTGCAACTCACAAGAGGTTTGGAAAGGTGGCTGATGGGACAAACACTCGGGTAGTGACCTGCATGATCAACAAATGGAGGGCCAGGATCAACTGGAAGGGGTTATATAATGAAAGAAATCCTCCAGAAAGTGGGAGGGGGGCGAAAAATAGAGAATACGTGAGCAATTTATATCATCTTTGAAACCTTAGGAACCAAGCATTGAAAAAATAATAAGATCAATTAGCTCCACAGATGAGGGGCTGAGGACAAAATTCCATACTTTAGTCCGTGTCCTTGTTATTCAACCCATTCATGGTCATGTCTAGTTGTTGTAACCCTCACTAAGACCTAGTTCTTAAACTCATTCTCTATAAATTTATTGTATTGGGCTAGCTAGGCCTAAGTCCACTCATCTAGTAGTAGAAGTGCTTAAACCCAGACCCTACAGATATCGGTAGCAATAAGTGTTCGTTTGGGAACATCTTATTTAGCTGAAACTGAAAACCTTTTACTGAAAGTACTATAAATAAAGGTAAAAGTTAACTGAATAGTACAATGTGACCCATGAATAGTATTAAAAAGTGCAGTGAGACTCATGAATAGTAGCAAAAATAAGCTATAAGTAAAGATAAGCTAAAAAACTCAGTTCATCCCTAACGCATAGGTCTCTTGATTCTTAGAATAGGTGGAGATTGTATGTTCTAGTGAAGGATTTTTTAGGGATTTTAAATTGTTCTTTTTCCTGTTTGGTCACTAAGAAATGAATTTATGGGGAAAATTCTAATTGTTTAGCTATTCTTCTCTTACATTAACCAAAAAAAGAAATCAATTTTTTTTTAAGGGGTAGCGACGGAAGGACTACATTGGAGGATTCAATTAAATGAAATTGAAATTAAATGATTGGATTGAATTTTGAGAAAAATTAGATAATGAAATTTGTAATTTAGCCAAAAAATAAATTATTGTTGGCCCATTATTCTATTTTGAGATGTTCTAAAATAAAGTCCTCTTTAAGAAGTTAATAAAACATTTCCTCACTTATCCTTTACTTTATTTAAAAAATCATTACCATTCTTCTATTAGAGTTTATATTAATAATACATTTCCTAACTTATCCTTTATTTTTATTTAAAAAATCATTACCATTCTTCTATTAGAGTTTATATTAGTAAAGGTAATATTGAAAACTTGTACATTTTTAGTTAAAAGACAATGCATTAAATGCTATTCTCATAAAAAGTTGAGTTTTTATTAAATATGATCAACAATATGGGATGGAGGTAGTATTGTCTAGAACTCAACTCAATATTTTTTATTATTTGATATGAATTTTGACAAATCTACATTTAAATTAAATTTTCGTTTATATCTTTTATGCATATAAAATTTTCAGAATATCAAAAATAAAAAATTATATCATCAATCAAATGTTTAATTAAATTTCAAGTTTTTGAAGTCTAAAATTATGTATAAAAAATAAATTTATAGATCGAATATAGTAAATAATATCTGATTGGCTCGAAATTTGACATGCATTATAAAAATATTTATAACATATATGCAATGTTATTTTTTTTGTGAGAGTTGTAACCAAACTTTGTTTATCTATCATTCTACGCTTCTATCCCTCTACCAAACAAACTTGAAGCAAAACAAATTTTTTTCTTCTTCTTCTTACTTTCCTATGCTCACATTACTTTTCATTGTCTCATTTCCCTTCCTCAGTATCAAACAGATGGCATTGAATGTGGACAACAAGAGTATCAAAATTTATTATACGATCATGTTAAAAAAAAAAAAAAAAAAACACACCAGTTATCAAGATTCAAGAGTCATAAAGAGTAAATCATAGCAGTTGGAAAGAAAAATAGAGAAAAGTATATTTTTTATTCACGTAATTTGAGTGTAGATCAGAGCTGTCCTTATGAACCTCACATAAGAGAGAGACACAAAGGGTAGTATATAAAACGGTAGTGCAGTATAGTGTAGTACGGTGAATACTATATATATATATATATATATTTGATGGCGGTGAATACATTATTTATTTAACAAAGATCACACCGTTTAATTTTATTCTTTGTATTTAAAAATTAAAAAATAAAAATTTAACGTTGCAACTCAAAAGCTTCCTTTACTCTCCTCCTCCTTCCTTCTTGCCTATAAAATTCTTCCATATGCTCCTTGAAACTATACCTTCGATACTTTGGAGGGTGCTCTTCATCAATCAAATCCTCAATTGGACCAATAACAGTGTCATTATTTGGTGTATAGAACATTCCTAACGACAAACGTGGCAACAACTTGTTAGCGACAGCCCTGTGTCCTGCACTCCTGAACTTTCCATTACTAAGAACCAGCACAAAAGTTAATACATAAATATAAAAAATAATTTCAAAAGTTAAATGTACGGTCCACTAACAAATTAAATACCAGTGAAGCAGACATATATATCCACTAGAATTTAGAATAAAGGAAGTTAATACCGTACCGAAAGCTGTATTGATTTGACTACGGTACAATATATTTCGGGTATCGATTAATACTGGTGTACCATTTCGGATTTACCGCATTATATATAAATATTATATATATATAAATTAATTTATTTAATAAAAGGGTAAAGTCTTTAAAAAAAAAAAAAAAAAAAAGCCAAATCTCTTTTCTTTCTTTTTAGTCTTAAAAAAAAAAAAAAAAAGCCAAATCCCTTTTCTCTCTTTTTTTTTAATCCATACGATATATTTCATCAAAAAAAAGAAAAATCCATATTATATAGGTATATACAGTTTTTTATTAGTCTGACAGTGGAAATCACTCTAATGAATTTTAAATGCTTATGCCATTTAAAAATAAAAACAAAAACTACTATTTGGATTTGACCATCTAATAGAAAGTTGAAACGTTAGTCTCTATTTACTAGAAAAAAAAAAAAAAAAACACGTGACACTCCCTCCATCACTCTTTATGTTGATCCTCATTTAATTTTCAACAACCCCCACTCTCGTTCCCTCTACATCTGGTCTTGTACTCCTCTTCTTTCATTATCTTCTCTTTCTCCTACATAGATCAGATCTAAACAGATGCTCTACATCTCTCTTTTTGTTGCGTGAAGATTGAAGAACATATGAATTTGAAAACGGACCAACTACAGATCTCTCTCTCTCTCTCTCTCTCATCGTTGTGCAAAGAAATTGAAGAATTTTGTTTCGGTCCGGTATGGATTTACCGGCCGAAATTCGATATAAATCTCTGGTACAGCCAAAACGACCCGGTAAGGCCGGTATTTAAACCGGAACGAAACTATCTTATTTTTGTACCGGCATAGGTACTGGTACGACAAATTCCGGCCGTACCGGCCGGTACGGTACGGAATTAACTTCCTTGAAAAAAACAAAAAATAATAGTATTCGTAATTTATTTACACATTAATTATATAGGTTAATTTTTTACTATAAATGTTCAATCATTAAAGAATTATATTTGATAATTAAAACCTTATTAAACTCACATCTTAATGTTCCTAATTATATATCTCTATGTTTCCTCAAAAAATATATATATGTATATGTGTGTGTGTCCGTTTTTATGCATTCATGCTATTTAGAGCATTGGTAGCATATTATCTAAAATAGGTAGCCAAACACCCAAAAACCTTCCACATCAAGTTACCCATCAGCTTACTCATACTCTTACCCATTTAAGCTAAAATGGTGACCTGTATTTGGGAATAGGAAATTTGATGTTGGTGAAAAGAAAAGTGGTTACCTAAAATTAGAAAAGTAACCAATAGGAAGAAAAATATAGGTAAACTATTTAAATTACTCTAAAGAACCCAAATGAATAGTAAAAAAATTTATGATAGTGGACATTTAAATGCATGTTTATTTAGGAGTTTATGACCACAATATCAAATTTTGTAAGTATTTTTTAAAGGGGAATTGATGGATAATGACTAAAAGGAATTAACGAAGGTTAGAGGAGTCATTTTAATCTTACTCTTGTATGCATCTTTACTTTTATAAAAGATGGCGTGTCATTGTTATTTGGAAAATGTTTCGCTCCAAACATATTTGGAACTTTGGGTTCCAACCACTAATAGAAAAATAACATGTATATCATCATGTGCAATGCACATAATTCACTTAATTGGTTAGGTTAAATGAGCCATGTGTAATGTACATTAATGACAAATGTCATCTTTCAATTGGTGGTTGGAGTCCAATGCTCTAAACATTTTTAGTGCCAAACTTTGTCCATTATTATATGTAGTGAAAAATGGACACTTGCCCTTATTTTGTGCAACCAATAGTTTTAAGATCCAACTTTTATAATATAAACTAGTTGATAATCAGTGCAATGCACAAATTTTTCTAATATAATATAATTTTTTATTTTGTCTAAATATTAAATTTGATAACTAGGATAATAATTATTATGAA
Source organism: Quercus suber (assembly GCF_002906115.3). Taxonomy (NCBI): domain Eukaryota; kingdom Viridiplantae; phylum Streptophyta; class Magnoliopsida; order Fagales; family Fagaceae; genus Quercus; species Quercus suber. Next base: position 1,687,608 of record NW_027069550.1, on the reverse strand, counting down.
TTGATTATAAATGTGGTTAAATATGGAATTAGATACTCTACAATTAGGAATTTATATATATATATATAATAATAGGTGAAGCTGAGAGAAACTCATATTAGAATTTCAAATTAGAGTTCCAATTTTGTGCCATGTGTCCTAAATTATTTATTCTTAAAGAGTTTTATTTCTTAATTTTAGAATAAAATGTGGGATCACATATTAAATATTAATCCAAGTAAGTTATTAAGTACAAAAACCAAAGAGTTTAGAATAAATGAATCGTAAAAAAAAAAAGAAAAAAAAAGTGCTTCACAATAATTTTTTTTAAAAAAGGACAATTTATATTTTATACCTAACAATATTCTTACAAATTTTTTTAAAGAATCAACAAAATATAAAAATGACTATCAATAATATTTAAATTATATACATAGGATTTATATTATGCATCTTATTGTATATTTTTAAGTGTATCCATGCATATGCACAGGGTTACAAGCTAGTTTATTATAATTGTATATTGAATAATATACAAAGATCCTAATGGAAGATTTAAATATTGAATGAAATATGACACGAAAAAATTTATGTGGCAAAATATTATCAAATTAATCAAAAGTCAAATGTTTTTAATTTTATATATATACAGTGTTTAACCTCGTGCATATACACAGATATAATTAAAAATAATCACAATTAAATGGTTTAAATTATACATTTTAGAAGATGTTCAAATTATACACAGCATTAGCTTACACTTTTTTTAAGCTATACGTTTCTAAAATATGTAATGATTTTTCATTATATAATATATATATATATATATATATTTACCCCAAAAAAAAAATATATATATATATATATATATATATATATTTTTTGGTGCTAATTATTGTTGTATACTTTTAGTTATGCAGTGCTGTACAACCAACCTCCCGTGCACACAATGCTTAACTACGACTGCTCAGTTTTCTTGAAGAAAAGACTAAACAATAACGCGGCTACCTGAGTTTGATCAGCCAAATTGATGACGAATGCATCAGGCACAGGATCAACGGTTAACCATTTCCCATCTTTGATCACTTGGAGGCCAGTCACTCCCTCCACCTGTAGGAGTACCGCAATTGAACCAAGATCATTATGATCAGGCAGTCCCATTGTGAGCTCGGGGTCTGGACATGCTGGATAGTAATTTGCTATAGTGTGAAGCCCAGGCTTCTCACCTATCCTCCTCTTTAAACAATCCTTGTCTAGGCCAAGCCCTCGGGATATCAAGCTCAAAAGCCTATCAAACAAAACTCCAATCGCCCTTGCATACTCGGCAAAAACTTCTCTATATATACGACAATCAAACAAAACAAAGCATGCATGACTTAAAAAAGTTATTGAGTTTCTGCAATCAATCAAACATATATAGGATAACTTTGGTAAGGAAAAACGAAAAGGTTGTAAGTAAGCCAGAGATACCGATACTGAGGAGGATTTGTGGGTAACAAATGAGTAAAATTTTCAGTAGGATGCCAAGGGTGTGAGAAGGTCTCACTCCACATTGTGACCTTTCCTATGCCTTCATACTTTTGGTAATAATTGAACACTTTTACTTGCTTGCTATGATCTTTTGTAAGATATTGCGCCCTTTCCTCAGGAGGTAATTGAAAGAACTCCGTCACCACAGCCAACACCTTTTGGCATAATTCTCTGGGGACTTCATGGTTGATAATCTGAAAGAAACCATATTCCTCACAAGCTTGTGATATTTTTGAAACTAACGGGGATGGCCCTTGACCATCATCAATATCATGGTCGTTTAAGTCGATAATGGGAATTGAATCAGAAGGAAGTACCTCTGAGAGGTTTGGCCTCTTGTCCTCTGGGAGAATGAAATTAGGAGAAAGGGTCAGAGGTGTGTTATTGGCTAATTGATAGGGCGTCATCTCCATGTAAAGATATGAGAGGAGCTCTGGATAACATTCATATATATAACAAAAAAAAAAGTGAAATTGATTAACTATAATGACGACTTTGGACAATAGCTTTTGTTCGTCCCATGTTTCCCTGGAGCTTTAGTACTAGTCCCATTGGTGATTTTGCTGGTCCCATGTAAAAATATTCAAAATAGCAGTACTTCACTAAGGGAGTCTTCAGATGGAATCAAATTCCGTTGGCATTAATAATGCATTATCACCACTAAGACAATGAAATTTCACCCAGCATTATTCCGGCGTGGTAGTAAGGTCTTCTTTTTATCCTCCATTTCTCCTTTATAAATGACCATGTTCTGTATAGTTTCTTGTGTTAGACACCACTGTTATATTCCCTCTTGTCCCACCATTAATTTTGCCCCCCATCTTTTGAGATTATTGATTCCATAAATATGCCAAGCGTGCCCCACTTTTTTTGTTGGTCCCAGAGAAGATAAAAGTCTCACTGAGGTGGGGTGTCTTTAACCTCGAAAGCGACAAGAATATAATGACTTCAAAAATTCGGGGTCTTTTTTAAGGACACTTGATATGGAAGAATTATGGCAAGTACCATTAGCTTAACCCGTCAGCTTCTGTTCTGGCTGACGGGTCAAGTTGTGACGTAAGCTAAACATAGTGAAATGCATGCTGACTAGATCAAGACAAAACCGACGGGCTAAAGTCCCCAAGTCCAACTGACGGCAATTTGAAGCCCCTAGGCAACTGAACGAAGCGTGAAGCTGACACTAACTTAGCTGAAGAGAAGTGCAGGCTGACGGTTTAAAGGCTGACGGTTCTATGAAGACCATAACTTGGTCATCACGCATGGGTTTTAGGGAAATTGCTTGTATTCCACGTCCAGTATCAGAGTCTTATAAGGAAAGGATTCCGCAATCTACGCGCATAAGGATTCCTATAAGGAAAAGACTTCTACTCCAAGGAAGAAAGGTCCACCCTTTACTACTATAAAAACCCCAACACCCTCATAGGCCGAGGTACGCATACTTAATCCCTCTCTAGCACTCTAGAGTTGAAAGAAGTTCTAACTTGACCTTCGGAGGGTATTTGGCCGGCACCACACCGGTGCTCCCTGT
>NW_027069550.1:1592911-1680994 GCF_002906115.3 Quercus suber | reverse complement strand
TTGTGGAAACCAAACTCAGGTCAAGGTCGCTGTACACAAGTTAGTACGAGCTGGGTACTTTGGCCAACAATGCAAAGGATGGAAGGACCTTACCGAGTTACGCACGGCAAAGGAAGGGAACCTACCATCTAGAAACACTGGACGGACGGAAGCTACCACATCCATGGAATGCTGGAACACCTACGGAAATACTACCAATAGGGGCGACGTCCACATAAAGCAAAAATTGCTTTTTGGTATGACGCCAAGACCTACGGATTACCTTCTCAAATATTTGCTACAATAAGCCCAAAGGGCAGTTTTTCTTTTTCTACTTAAGTATTTGCTACAATAAGCCAAAATGGGCAGATTTTGTTTTTGAATTACTTTTTATATAGATGCATGGCAATAAGAGGAATTTACTTAGAACTACTGATGTGTTTCTACTTACGAATATGAGGATATTAAAGATTGACAAATTGACCATCCACAAAGTGGACGGGATCCAAAGGCTGACGGTCCATCACAAAGTGGACAGGATCAAAAAACTGACGGTCTAAAAGTGACCAAGTCAATCATCTCAGCTCTCAAGCTCTCCCAACCATCTCAGCTCTCAAGCTGACGGTTTAAAAAGAGTGACCAAGTCAATCATCTCAGCTCTCAAGCTGACTGACTAGTCCCCAACCATCTCAGCTCTTAAGCTGACGACCAAGTCAATCATCTCAGCTCTCAAGCTGACGGTTTAAAAGATTGGCCAAACCCAACCATCTCAGCTCTCAAGCTGACGATTTAAAAGAGACTAACCAAGTCAGTCATTTCAGCTCTCAAGCTGATGGTCTAAAAGACTAATATTGTCAAGACCACAATCATTTCAAGCTGACGGTCTAAAAGACTAAATATTGTCAAGACCAATCATTTTAAGCTGACGGTCTAAAGATGGCCAAAGTCCAAAGATGGACAAGAGGCTAAGTGACCGAATCCAAATGGACGAGCAAAACAGCCGACGGTATAAAAATGACCAGATCCACGAAATCGGCAAGACAACCGAGATTAACTGACGGAATACACAGACCAATAAATAGGCTGTCTAAAAAAGGGCCAAATCCGTCAGTCCGCAAACAGCCGACCGTAAGGCAGATAACCTCGTTACGAAATAGGATTTTGACAACTTTCTACAATCATTAAAGAAAAATGATCAAAAGCTGACGGGTTAATTAAAGTTGACCAACGGATTAATGAAACTAACGGTGTGACTAAAATAAAAAGGCCCGCAGTCTTGGTTTCAAAACATACAAAAAAACCAAGCAAAATAAGCTGCACGCAGGTAATAGAAAACTGACGGCATTATAACAAATCCAAGCCTAAAAAAGGGCATTTACAAAGCTGTCAAAATATTACACAACGGTGCCCAAAGGGGCACTTAATAAGATTGTCTCCTACATAGATAAAAATAAATAAAATAAAATAAAAATGATGATAACAAAAATAAAAACGTCACTTCAAGAAATTTTCTATTTGGCGGCAGGCTCCTCTTCGTCAAGCAGTACCATAGGGGGAGTGGCTGCAGCCGTCGGAGGGTTCGCAGCAGGTTGGGCCAACACAACCCCACTCTCTCAGGAGGGGGGAATCAACAGAGTCGTCAACACCAGGGGTGACGACATCTGTCGCAGGCGTCATGGGTCGAGCGTCATCTATGTTGATACCAGATAGGTCCAAATCGGGAAAAGCTGACGCCACCTGTTTAAGACAGTCGTCGAATCCCGTGCCATAATAACTGCCACAGGAATCGATAAAGGCATCTGACGCCTTGAATTTCTCAACAGCATCAGCCCCTACCGTCTCCAACTGGTCGTAAAGAGCCGTCAGCTTTCCTTCTATTTCGAGCCGCTGACGCTTCGCCTCTTCCAACTCCGCCTTCACGTCTTTCAGTTTGACGTTAAGTGTGCGCACCGCCTCTTTATACTGAGCCTGTTGGTTTCGCATATTGGCGTTGTGCTTATTAACGCGAGTGACGACCCCCTCCTTGGCCACGCACCGTTCCTGCAGCGCCTTCACACGAACCAAAGCCTAAAAAATGATATAACCGTCAGCTAGTAAAAAGAAAAAGTTGGGCACGACAGTCAAAGAGAAAGAAGTAAAACTGACGGCTTACCCGGGAAAGGTCGAACAAGGCCGACGACCCCAGATCTTCCGTCCCTAGCTGATCGCAAGGATCCATGTCCGTCGGCTTTATGAGTGCTTGGATGGCCTCGACGGCAAAGTCCTTGTGCATCAGCAGGCTCTGAGGTCCCTGCAGGACGGGACCAGAAGAGGTCATGACGCCTTTCCCAGCTCCATGGCCCGACGTGGGAGGCGACTTCACAGGAGTGACGGCTGGTCTCTTCGGCGGACAAATGACCACTCCGTCAGTTTTCCTCTTCTGGGAGCCCTTGGCGATGGTCCTGGGGCAGACGTAGACGTCGCCTCACCCTTCGCCTTCTTCTCCTCCCGCTGACGGGCAGCGGCGGCCTTAATCCGCTCCTTAGCAACATCCATTTCTGCAACAGAAACAAAAAACAAACCTAAGGGAAAGCCAACGACTAGAAGTTTAAAAGCTGACGGATAGGTAAAGACTCACGGTGACGAGCAAACTCTTCCAACCTACGAGCTTCGGACGTTGGTTCGGGACCCCCACAGTATGTGTAAAGAGTATCGAGGGTAATTAAGTCCCGGCACGATTGCTCCCCTATGGGTATCCCCAGAACCCGACGGATGAAGTCCTCTTGCTCGTCAGTTATTGATGGACGAGCGAAAGCTGAAAAAAAAAAAAAACTTGGCTGCGTTAGTATCTTTTCAAAGGAAAAATGAAATATGGCAAACTGACGAGGATAAAAGGTGACGACTAAGACCTGACTCCTTAACAAACCCCCAAGTGTTGTCAAAACAACCATGAGGAATTGTTTCCCATTCATCCTGACGGCACACCCAGTCCGTCCCCTCTACGAAAAGAACCTACTCTTCCAAGCTCTATCGGAATCTGGCATTTCAGACACCAGCCTTAATTCCTTCTCCCTGACGGCGAAGTGATACATCCCTCTTGATGAAGAAAGGTGCCGAGGTCTATAGCAATAGAAAAATTCATCCAAGGTAAGCTGACGGTGACCTCCGCTCAAACGACCCCACAACAACTCGGCACTTATAAAAATTCTCCAGGAGTTTGGGGCAATCTGACTGATTGAGATGCCAAGATAATCAGCTAGCTGACGGTGTAAAGCCGTCAGGGGCAATCTCAACCCGGCAGCAAACATTGCGTCATACATGCCAACGTCTCAGTTCTTCCCGTATAACACTTTTCACCCTCCATAGGTAGACGGATGGGAATATGGTTAGGGATTTGAAAACGGGTACGTAGTTCATTAAAAATTTTAAGCGTCATCTTTGGAGAAAATTTATTCACAGCCCAGTCCTTGGGAAGGATGAAGGGACGACTACCTTCAGGACCTACAGAATCCCCTTCACTAGACTCCTCGACGCCTTCATCCCCGTCACTGTTCCCCCCTAATTCAACTTCACTCCCCTCGCCTACTTCCTCCTCCTGGCCGCCGTTTCCTTGACCTTCTATTTCTTCGACGGCAACATGTGCTGACGTCTCCCTCTCTGACGACCAGGAGGAACTCTCAGACTCACTACTTGAGCCTGAACCAAACACCTCGTCGTAGCCCGCTCCTTCGCGGACCGACGACTGATCACTCGACATCTACCTACAAGTGACGGGTGTAAACTAAGCACCTAGGATGACGACCTCACTTTAAAAAAGAGAAGAAGAAATTGAAAGCATGCGAGAAAGGAAGGGAAACTTACAAGTTCTGGAGTGACGGTTGAAAAAGCGATGGCTGAAACGTTGGTAGAGCTAACGGAATGTGGGCGACGGATGTGCTCTCCAGGAATCAAGTGAATGAAATAGTAAAAATGAGGAGAGGGGACCACATATATATAAGCTAAACGCACGGAAGACGAAGCGACACCCGCGTTCAGACACGGAGCCAATCCAAGCACGCCACCTGTCCTAGCATTTAATGCTAAAAGTGTCAGCAGTAATAATTCTTGTCTTGAATCAAAGTGGCAGGTAGTGACGAATACAAACTCCATAACCCGTCAGGTACAGCTGACGGAGATATGGAGTAGGGGGCAACTGATATGGAAGAATTATGGCAGGTACCATTAGCTTAACCCGTCAGCTTCTGTTCTGGCTGACGGGTCAAGTTGTGACGTAAGCTAAACATAGTGAAATGCATGCTGACTAGATCAAGACAAAACCGACGGGCTGAAGTCCCCAAGTCCAACTGACGGCAATTTGAAGCCCCTAGGCAACTGAACGAAGCGTGAAGCTGACACTAACTTAGCTGAAGAGAAGTGCAGGCTGACGGTTTAAAGGCTGACGGTTCTATGAAGACCATAACTTGTCATCACGCATGGGTTTTAGGGAAATTGCTTGTATTCCACGCCCAGTATCAGAGTCCTATAAGGAAAGGATTCCGCAATCTACGCGCATAAGGATTCCTATAAGGAAAAGACTTCTACTCCAAGGAAGAAAGGTCCACCCTTTACTACTATAAAAACCCCAACACCCTCATAGGCCGAGGTACGCATACTTAATCCCTCTCTAGCACTCTAGAGTTGAAAGAAGTTCTAACTTGACCTTCGGAGGGTATTTGGCCGGCACCACACCGGTGCTCCTTGTAAGGTTTTTTCCTTTTTGTTGTGCAGGTGTTGTTTTGAGCGTACAAGCGTCGTGCAACTCACTGGTGAGATTTTTCGGCATCATCAACACTCATATTACCAATTTTCATGAAAAGTAATGTTGATACTGTGACACCCTCTTGAAAAGGTTCTACTATGTGAACAAATATAACTGTTTGGATCGAGGGATCATGCTTATTCACTAGGAAAACTAAGTACACGTTAATTTCATATATAGTTAGAGGAGGACAAATTGAAAATTGGAATTTAAATTATGAAGATCTCTATTTCATACATTAAAAAGTACTGCTTGATCTATAAAAACTCTTGAAACTAATTTTAAATATTTATTAAAGCCAAAAAAAATTTAGATGATATTTACATATTAATTTATGTCAAAGTTTATACTTCAGTTCAAACAAGCTCACTTTCATTACACCAACATTGGGAGGTAAATTTTGCACTAGGCCCTTATGATAATTTAACAAGGCAATTTTATAAATAAAAAAGATAAAATAATAATAATAATAATCATAAAAAGAATAAGAAGAAGAATTAAGGTTCATATATTTGGAAGACAATGACCAGACAACATTGCATGGCGCTTCCCATTTCACTACTCTGAAAATTTCCGTTGCCATTTGTTTTCTTTTTTTTCTTTTGTTTCTTTTTTCTTTTCTAACATGGGTGTCCATAACTGTTGGAGCACCTGTTTATTTCCTCAGAGATATATAATTACTTGTCCCACTGAGTAGGATGTTACATGAAGGAATCGGACAAAATTGGGAAATGCCCCGTTTGAGCAAAAAAAGCATCATTATGCCCTATTTTCCAAACTAAATAGGGAAACGCCCTTCTTTTGTAACTCGATTTTCTCAAAATCAAGTTATAAAAAAAAAAAATTCTTGAGCCCTATAGCGGCGTTTTTAAGGACCTATAGTGACATTTTCAGGATCTATAGTGACGTTTTGTAACTCGATTTCCATAAAATCGAGTTATAGGCAATTTTTTTAATTTTTTTTTACCTATAACTCGATTTCTTATAAATCAAGTTAAAACAATGCCACTATAGGTCCTAAAAACGTCACTATAGGCTCCTAAAAAACGCCGCTATAGGGCCTAACTCGATTTTGAGAAAATCGAGTTACAAAAGAGGGGCATTTCCCTATTTAGTTTGGAAAATAAGGCATAATGCTGCTTTTTTTGCTCAAACGGGGCATTTCCCAATTTTGTCCTGAAGGAATCTCTTAATGGTACTTCCAAGATACAAATGAGGAATTTTGAACTGTAGACCGTAGAAATCTCAAGAGACCTTAGAAAGTGGAAACTACTAGACCAACCCCTCAGGATTCCTTCACAATTTGTCTAGTTCATTCCTGCTTGTGGAACTCTTCAAGAAACTCTACACAATGATAGTTACGAAAAATTGGAGGATGTATCTCATCAATCCCGTCATCCATATATTAGATAAATAAAACGTTGCCAGACAATGAAAAATTTGTAATTTATCATGGTAGATATGGTTCTATCCTCTCATAATCATTAATTTGTTGGGTATAATGCATTAATATTTACTATCTGTAATTATGTAAACAAAAAACATAATAAAAACTATTTAACTGTGTAAATAAATAAAACTCATAGACTAGATTAATACAAAATGATAAATTCGAATATGGCCAAGACTAGGATTTACACTACGTACTTACATAAATTTCATCCCTCCTAGTGATGCCATGAAATTCTTGACACAACAACCTCCTAGTGGAGCTCTAAGACTCTTGGACATCTGCTTATGCTCGAAATTGTAATGGAAAAGTGAATAGAATGAAAAGTGTAAGATTGAATTTATATGTTGGATTTATTTTGTGTCAAATTTGCTTATATTTTAGCAATTAAATATCTTGTATTTAGGTGTGAATTATGTAAGAGTTGTGTGTGAGAGAGTGTGAAGAAAACTCAAAATGTGTGCATACAAACAAAGGAGCCTTGCGACTGGATCTCCCGACAGACTCACGACAGGCAAGTTGCCAAAGTGACACACGTGCGAAGCATGCAGGGAATTGAAGGGCCACGACAGCTGGAGCACTACAAGACAAAATGTCTAAGTTTGGCCAAATAGTTAGCTCGCAACTTGTTCCACTCGTGAGACTGAGTCATCTGTTTAGATGAAAACTGACTTTTCACATTCCTCACTACACTACTATAAATCAGGGTAGTTAATACCGTACCGTACCGGCCGGTACGGACGATATTTCTCTTACCGGACACTCAACTGGTACAGAAACATGCTTGTATCGTACCGTTTTAAATACCAGGCAGTACTGGACTATACCGGCTGTACCGACGAAAATCGGACATTCCGGCCGAAAATTGAAATTCGGACGGTACAAAAAAAATCTATATTAATCACCTGCATTGTCATCCTCCGGTCACTAACCCGGCGCCGATCACCCACTGCCAGTTGCTGCTGCCACCGCTTCTTCTTCACCTTTGTCCCAGCATAAAAGCCGCTTCTTCTTCACCTTGTCCCAGCATAAATGTTCTCTCTTCTCTGTATACTTTTCTTGTTTTGTCCGCCTCTGATAGTCTAATAAATGTGAACGAATGACGTTTAAATGGGATAAAAGTAAAAACCGAAGTTAACTTTTCAAATTTTGTCTTTTTGACATCACACGGCTTGGTACTTTTATTATTATTATATTATCATTTTATTAAAAAAGCATAAATGTTCTCTCTTCTCTGTATACTTTTCTTGTTTTGTCCGCCTCTGATAGTCTAATAAATGTGAACGAATGACGTTTAAATGGGATAAAAGTAAAAACCGAAGTTAACTTTTCAAATTTTGTCTTTTTGACATCACACGGCTTGGTACTTTTATTATTATTATATTATCATTTTATTAAAAGGATAAAAACATTAATGAGATGTAGCAAACTGGTCAGTAGTAGTAATTAGATCTTCATACATTTTAAAAAATTATTAAGTTTTGTTAATAAATTATATAAAATTTGACTAATAAATATATAAATAATATATATAGCGGTAAATCCGAAACGATACACCGGTATTGACCGGTATCCGAAATATATCGTACCGCTAACCAAACCGGTACAGCCTCCGGTACGGTATTTACTTCCTTGCTATAAATACCCTTATACCCACGAAATATAGAGAACTTCCAAAAAGAATTTTGAGAGAGAAACCCTAGAGAAAAATAAGATTGGCTCATCCACAATCTTTGTCATTTGATTCTCCAAATTCCTCTACTCTCACCTTCTCTATTGATAGATCCTTGAGAGGTACATTTGTCAAATCCTTATCTCACTATACCTATATTAGTGAGGAGGTATTTTGGTGCTTAGGAAGTAGTTTAGAGATAACCAATTCATTTGGTTGATGCAATGGGCTTATTGTGGAATTCGGGAAGCTAAAGAAGATAAGGTTAGACGTAACCCTATTAGAGCAAGAAGCTTGAAGAGATTAAGTGCATTAGGTAGATTAGGCTTAGAGGGTTTTCTGCTATTCATTATCCCAACTTTATTCCTTAGTGAATCATTTGACTGCTTGGAGGGCGACGAAGAGGTTTTTCGCTAAGTTCTTCGGTTTCCTCTTCAATAACATGTGTCGATGTTATCTTTATGTTTGCATCTCTCTTCCCTTACTCTTTACCTTTTAATTGTTGCTGTGTTTGTGATTAATTATGGTTTAGAGTATTTTATCATTTTGGTTATAGCTTATATTCATCATTTCGCACATATATTGTTTGTGTATAAGTTTGTGTTGGTATTGTTGAGTTTGGGGGTCTAAACATTCATTAGTATTTTACACACTAATTGAACTTTCAATTGGTATTAGAGTGAATGCACTTGCTGTGGTTTCATTACCAGAGTGTGATCCTAAACTCTTTTTGAGATGGATAGATCTCAATCACTTAATGCTCATCCATATTTTGATGGGAGAAACTATGCATTTTGGAAAGTTCGGATGATGGCATTTCTATATTCCATTGATGATAGTGTTTAGGACGTTGTCGAGATAGGATGGACTAGGCCAGAGGCCACCAAATCCACATGGGATAAGGCAGCCTTTGCAGCAGCTAACGCTAACAGCAAGGCTTTAAATGCTATTTTCTATGGTGTTTCTCTTGATGAGTTTCACAAGATTTCTCATGTTACAATTGCCAAGGAGGCAGGACAAATCTTGGAAACAACCTATTAAGGCACCAAAAAGGTGAAGGACACCAAGTTGCAAATGCTTACCACATGCTTTGAGGAGCTGAAGATGAGTGAAGATGACTCATTCGACTCATTTTATGGGAAGCTAGAGGAAGTGGTGATTGTGAAATTCAACTTGGGAGAAAAGACGGAGGACTCCAAGATTGTGAGGAAGATCCTATGATCATTGCCAGAGAGCTTCTGTGCAAAGGTCATTGTCATTGAAAAGAGCAAAGACCTTGACGAGATTAAAATTCAAGAACTCATCAGTTCTCTTCAAACCTATGAGCTATCTCTACCATCACAAAGGAAGAGCAAATCTCTTACTCTAAAGACAATCAATGAGAGAGTGGAAGTTCAAGACTCCCTGGATGAAGTTGAGGTTGAAAAGGAAGTGGCGTACCTTGCTAAGAACTTCCGCAAGTTCTTGAAGTTCAAGAGAGATGGGAAGTCTTTTGAGAAGGAAAAATTCTCAAATTTTAAGAAGGACTAGAAAGACTTCAAGAAGAAGGATTCAAAGACTCCTCTCCATCTCAAATGGTCACTTGCTTTGAGTGCAAAGGGCATGGGCATGTAAAGAAATAATGCCTCGCTTATTTAAAGGCAAAGGGTAAAGTATTTGCCACTACCCTTAGTGACTTAGATAGTTCAAATTCATATTCAGAAGAAAGTTGTGATGGAGAAAAAAACTACTTCGCATTTATAACCATTGCACCCGTGGACTCTTTAGAAGATTTGAATGCACTAGTGGAAGAGCTCGGTGAGCACACCGAAATGAAGTCAATAGGAGTTGGGGAGAAATCCGATGATGAAGGTGAAGAATGTGTCTATGAAGGAATAAAGGGATTACAAGAAACTTATAATTCTCTTCTTAAGAAGACCAGAGAGTATGTAAAAGTGGCTAAGGTAGCCATAAGAAAAATGAAGAGAGCAGAACAAGATTACAAAAGTCTTCTAGTGCGGTACAAGGAGACTAAATGTGAAGTTGAGACGCTGAACGAAGAACTAACCGAAGCCTATTCCAAGATCAAGTTTCTTGAGCTTGAAGTGATTTAAGCTAATGCCAAAGTGGAGTGTATTGCCTCCAAGAAACTTGACGAAGTGCTTGCACATTAAAAGTCTTTTTCTGACAAAAGTGACTTAAGATATTCCATAGAGAGTAGCTCTAGTACTAATGTGTCTAAGGAAATGAAGTTTGTTAAAGTAAAGGAACCAGTGGTAGCAACTCCAACTATTGAGAAAGTGAAGTTTGAGAGGAAGCCAAAGGTGATTGCTCAACGGGTTTTAATAAAGCCTCCAAACTGGATGTGATTTCTTTTCTTTTTTCTTTTTTCTTTTATTAGGCTTGATTTTTATTTTTTTAATAAACTTGGGTGGTTACCTTTTTTTTTTTTTGTTGGTTTTTTTAATTTTATTTATTTATTAATTGGGCATCATTTTTCAATAAGAGTTTATAAGTAAATTTATACAAATTCTATTTCTATCCTCCCATTTTTCTTCTAAACCAAACAAAAAAGTTTTTTATCTTTTTAATTTTCCACTCCCTCAACCAAACACAAATGAGGAAAACTAAAATCTCTTCTATCCTCCCTATCACATTTTCATGCCCTCTCCATTTTTTATCCTCTCACTTTTTCATTTTTCCAACTTAACGAAGCCTTAGTCTACAACTATATCATATAGAATTTTGTTTTGAATATTTTTACTTAGAAAAAAAAATTTTTGTAATCTATAAAAGGCCTACAATCTGAAGAAAAAAAACTTATCAACAAAATTACTATCAATTTATTTTCTTTCATAAAGTAGATTTGTTGTGCGAATTGGGTGAAATAAATATGTTTACACAAGGTTAAAGAAGAGAGAGAGAAGATAATATGACACAAGGAATTTACGTGGTTCGGCAATATGCCTACGTCCACGGGAGGCGACAGAATAATTTCACTATTGTTTGGAGATTACAACAATGACTTGTAAGCACTCTCACACAAACCCAAACCCCAAATACACCCTTGGTTCTCTCACAAACAAATAGAGAACACCCTTTTGTATTTAGGCAAAATTGCAAGACCCAACTTCCTAGCTCTGGTGCACACACACAGAAGAAGTTATTTGCTTGGAAAATTGGTGAGAAGATTCTCTATGCTGGTACTAATGTCAAGTTTGTAGTATTGCCCATTCATTCATCTATATTGCTAAAGGTTATGTTCAATACGACTACTTTAGGTTATGCTCCTATGTCATGGGCTATGATTAATTGCTTTGGAGATTTTCGTGTAATCAACGGTCAAGATGCTTTGGCGTATTTGGTTAGTGGCCAGTTTCCCCTAATGAATGTGTCATTTCACAACACCACCTTGTGGTCAAGGTGTTTTGAAGGGGAGGGAAATGTTAGGAACCCTTATAAGTATATAGATAACAATTGTTGTAATATTGCATTTAGTTAGTTAGTTGGTTAGTTAGTTACAATTACAAGCATATTAATCACATTTAACACATGTTGGGATTATTAATGCACGTGAGGAATAATAGGACCATTAGAGTAAGGCCATGTGGGCCAATAGAATAGTTTTATGGTTCTATAAATACCTATTTGTAATCACATTTCCATCATTGAAGAATAAACCAACTCATTGCTTAAGTGCATTAATGCATCTCTCTTTCACTCTCTTAAGCTCTTTCTTTATCTATGGAGGGTAACTATCTCGAATTAAGTCAATTTCCTTACAATTCCTATATAATTCCTATCCATCCTCATTAGGAACCTCCGGGTTCCTAACAATATAGCTACTTAACTAAAAAATACATTTTCATCTGATAAGATTTCTTTTAACGTCTCATTTTATTTCTTTTAATATTTTAATTTTTTTTCTATATTTATCTCACTAGATTTAGGAGCATTTAAAGCATATCTTTCCAGAAATATATAAATTAATAAAATCACTTATGATTCAACAAAAAAAAAAAAAAATCATTTTTATTTAGAGAGTTAGGGATTTGAATTTTGTTCTTTCTGTACTTAAAAGTTTGGAACGTATTCTACTTTATCATTCATAAATAAAAGAAAATATTTTCATTTAGTATTGTTATAGTTATATTTCTTTTATATTATAGTGTATGTTAATGCAAGTAATGTTTAGGCATGTAACAATAACATTTATTAATTA
The DNA here is from genome assembly GCF_002906115.3 of Quercus suber. Taxonomy (NCBI): domain Eukaryota; kingdom Viridiplantae; phylum Streptophyta; class Magnoliopsida; order Fagales; family Fagaceae; genus Quercus; species Quercus suber. The sequence continues at coordinate 1,668,915 of NW_027069550.1, read as the reverse complement.
AATATCTGAAATCAATTGATATGTATGTCAACAAGATATTGAGGAATTGTCCATATGTAAATCATAATTATTAACATGGGATTTTTTCACATAATTAAAAGGGAATCCTTTATTACAATCAAAGCATAAATAACGTGGATTATTCAAGAATTGAATTTAATTTGTCTTTCTATTACTATGAAATTCATAAATGAAGTAGTTAGTGGTGGGATTACNGCACACACACAGAAGAAGTTATTTGCTATCTCCCTAGCTCACACTTGCATCTTTCATTTGCTCCACACATATTGTATTTATAGGCAATCCTTCAGCCGAAATCTTCTCCTTTAGAGCACACTAGAGATTTCTACATTAGGAAAGTCAACAATAGTGGCTATCATTTCATGAAACATCCAATTGAATCATACATTTCGGCTAGACCAAAAGAATGCATGAATACTTGTTCAAGTTGCATTCTTCCTTGCCGTTTCTTGATGTTTCATGCATGCAAGAAGTCATAAATTTCGGCCAATAGATGAGGTTTGTAGAATGTTCAAGACTTCTATCAAAGAAGTCAATAATTGTGGCTATGCATCCATGCATAATTTCTTGAAACTTCTTTGCATTTCTTCATCTACAAAAATCATGCAATTTCTTGCAACTTCCAAATGGTTTAATTGTCAAGCCACCTTATTTGACAATTCAAGCCATTCTAACAAGATTACAAAATTCTTCCTTTTGGATTAAAGAATCCTTTTATGGATTTGAGTATAGCTAAAATAAAATCTAGTCTTTGTGGGTCTCCATTATTTGTTAATTGGTATCAAAACTAGCTAGCATCCTGCTATGACAAAAATTGATGACGAAATCAATCCTATTGACATGATCATTGCGTGCAAACTCTTATGGCGCCAATTAAAGCTAAAGGTGAGAGGATGAACTATGTACTCCAAGAGATTCATGTCATGCTCATCAATCTAAGTTTAAAAACCAAAGGAGATTGTGAAGATGATAGAGATATTCGTGTCAGAGACTATGCTTGCAACCCACCTATCAACTGAACTATTCTTAATTTTAATGATATTCCATGCTTTGATGGTATATTTTACAAAGAAGAATTAATAAACTCGATCATAAATTTTGAATATTATTTTGTTTATGCAAAGTTCTCTAAAGATTTCACTGGGAAATTTGTATCAAGCAAATTTAAGAGAGATGCAGTAGGTTGGTAAAGTGATATAGAGCATTTCAAAATATGAAGATGTAGATCTAAAATTTCTACGTGGCCAAGATTGAAAATGATGGTAATTTTTTTTCCTTTTCTTGTAATTACGATGAAATAGAATTTTTATAGAAGCATTGGTCATAAGCAATCGAACTTATATAAAGGAAATAATAAAGAGGATTTTGACTCCCAATTGTTGAAAGAATATTCGACTTTGATCATTGAGAAATTGGAAAATAAAAATTTGAAGAGTTAGAAATTGAGCAAGCCTAAGTTGAAGTAAAATTACGAGTTAAACCAAAGATCAGATATAGTACTGTTGAACAAATTTTTGGATGAAGGGGAAAATATGGTGCTGAACAAGGAAATTAGTGAGGCTAGTAAAGTGAAAATTGTTGAGAGTTTTATGGGAGATCCAACTGAAATCCAATGTGGTGGTGAGCCGTACGTAAACCTTAAGTCTTAGGATCCTATTGACAACGCATCAAAACTGATTGATTTTTTGGGAGTAGAAAACTTCACTTTCGTCTTCAATATCTTTGTCCTTTATTTTTTTTTTTTATCTTTGTCCTTTATTGATACTGCAAAACGATTTTTGAAGATCAAGTCGATTTATTGAAGTATTTATAGTACCTTTTTGGAGTCGGCAATTTCAATTTCCACATGAAAACCCAAGATTGAGTTTCAACTAAGTGGAAAGGTTGACATAGAACACAGAATAGAAAGATCTAATTAATTTCAATAGTCAATAACCAAACAACAGTGCAAATTGCTTCCTATTTTGGCAACTCGAAAAGTTCCTTTACCATTCGCCTGGTTCCTTCTTGGCTGTAGAATTTTTCAAGGAACTCTGCATAACGATATCTACGATAGACTGGAGGATGTTCATCATCAATCAAGTCCTCAATTGGACCAATCACATCTTCCGTATTTGGTCCATAAAACATTGCCAGTGATACTCGTGGATGTGTTTTGTTGGTTACAGCCCTGTGGTGCACGCTCTTAAACCTTCCATTACTCAATACCTACATAGATTGAACAAAATCGAAGTATTTGGCACTGCAAAAGTCTATATATATATATATATATTCCTATATCATATAGTTGTTTGGTATCACATCATGAATAACATAAAATCGTTGATCCACTAGCATAAAAACTTGCAACACTTGCAAGAAATGGAAGAGATACTTAATAACCTAAGGCAAATAGTAAACTGGTGATTACCTTGATACCAATACATTATAATAGTCTCTATAAAAGAAGAAAGATTCAGAATTACCTGAATCTGATCACCCAGATTGATGACAAATGCATTTGGAATAGGGTCAACGGCTACCCATTTCCCATCTTTGATCACTTGGAGGCCAGTCACTCCGGCGGATTGCTGGAGCACTGTGAGTGCATTTAGATCAGTATGAACAGCCAAGCCTAAGGTCAGCTCAGGGTCTGGACATGGTGGATAAAAATTAGCTTGTGCTCTTAGTCTAGGCTTATCACCCATCCTCTTCTGCAGACAATCTTTGTCCAGCCCAAGCCCTTGGGATATCAAGCGGAAAAGCCTATGCATCAAGGTATCAACCTCCTTTGCATATTCAACGAAGGCCTCACTACAACAATAAATATGACGGATGAAAATGTGAACATCACTCAAAATATGGAACTTTCAGTAAGACTAAAGTATACTTGCTCTTATGCTATGTTTGGATGTTGGGGGAAGAAGGGAGAGTAGAGTACAGTGAGGGAGAGTAATTTAATTATCTTGTTTGGATATTTTATAAGAAATGAGGGGAAGAGATTTGAAGGGGTTTGAACTACTTCTAACCCTTCATTTTTAATTCTCCCAAATTGGAGAGAGTTAGAGGAGAGTAAAGCATAAAAATGCTTAACCAAATAAATTATCAAATATACTCTTAGCATATTAACAAAATTACAAATGAAAAGACTAATTATTCCCCTCCCCCTTACTTAATTTAAAAAAAATCCAAATAAGATGGAAGATAATCATTTCCCTCTACTCTCTTTTCCACTACTCTCATTCCCTCTTCTCCCCTTTACTCTCCCCTCTCTCAAAACTTCCAACATATCATTAAAGTTTGGGTTATTTTCATTTTAACAATTTACATTACAAACTTTTTATGTGCAGGGATCCTTCATATTTAATAATGTTTTCATATTAGCCTTACCATCTAGTAGGTTAGTAATTGACAACTAAAATTGGCCCTATCTTTTTGCTAGGAAAGGAGGTGGGGTGCACTAGCTTTTCACAATCCTCCCCCTCCCCTTATATTTTGTTACTAATTTTTATAATTAAGTACTCATTTTATCCTTATTCTTTTAATATGATAAAACTTAGATACAATACTTTAAGTGTTGTTCCTTAAGTTTACTTCCTAAAATTTAGCTATATGCGTTAGGAATCCCTATAGGCATATAGATAATAATTGTTGTAATATTGCATTTAGTTAGTTAGTTGGTTAGTTAATTACAATTTCAATCATTTTAATCACATTTAACACATATTGGAATTATTAATGCACATAGGGAATAATAGGATCATTAGGATAAGGTCATATGGGCCAATAAAATAGTTTTATGATTCTATAAATATCTACTTGTAATCACATTCCCATCATTGAAGAATAAACCAACTCATTGCTTAAGTGCATTGGTGCATCTCTCTCTCTTAATCTCTTTCTTCCTCTATGGAGGGTGACTACCTCAGATTCAGTTAATTTCATTACAATTCCTAGCAATCCCCCTATAATTCCTATCCATCCCCATTAGAAACCACCAGGTTCCTAATAAGTGGTAATAGAGCCGTTCATCTTAAAGCCGTGGTTGAAACTAAATCTACAATACTTCTAGACAAAGCTATTTCCAACTTTCAAGAAGTTTAGAAACAACTTAGTATCATTTTGAAGAAATTATCTGATGCAGAAACAAGAAGACAACAACCCCAAACACCTTGTTCCAATGAGAATCATATATCAAGCAATGCTCTAGTAATAACTTTTCCAAAATCAATTAAGGTTGATTTTCCTAGGTTCAAGGGTGAAGAACATGCCGCTTAGGTTTATAAAGCAAACCAATATTTCAACTATTACAAGACCCCAGACCATAAAAGGCTTCCAATGGCCTATTTTAACATGGATGGGGAAGCATTAGTGTGGTTTGAAGATGCAAAAGATATTGGGTTATTTGTTAGTTGGGATGCCTTTGTTCAAGCACTACAAGTTAGATTTGGATCTACTGCTTGTGACAATCCATTAAAGGGAATTGTTCAAGAACCACCTGTTTTTGTGAGTAATCCAATGCTCATTTGCGTTAGCCAAATTCATGTTTCACCAAATGAGTTTATTCATGTAATCAAGAATAGACGTAGACTTACCACACATTCACATTGAGGGCTAGATCCCATTGCTTAGTGGCTGTCACAAAGCAAAGGAATTAGATGCTTCTTTTCTTGGTGATAGCTATGAAATAAATGATCGATTCCATAGTTGATATTATCACAATCATTATCCTTTTTGTAGTGGCGAATCTTTTATGTGATCCTATATACTTTTTATCTTTTTAAAACTATTATTATACTCTAATGCTTAATATTTAATTTATTTCAAAAAGGTGTTAATTTACAATTTTTAAGATATTAATAGTGATTAATATAATTTAAAGGATAATTCTACACCATTTGATAAAATAAAATATTTCTCTTTAATAGTATAAAACTAGCCAAATCAAATTTTCTTATATGATATATATATATATATATTGCAAGATTCTTCAGTTTGAAAATAAACTTTTCTGCTATCCCAAAATACCCTCACACATACCTTATTAAATCTTAAAAAGATTTAAAGAATATGGTCAATTAAGTAAAATTACTTAATCTTCAATTATTGCTTTTAAAACTTTTCGGGAAAAAAATGAGAATACGATGTCTAGAAGCTAAGGAATGTTTGGTAATGTTGATCTAGTAACGTTAGTTATATTTTTTTGAAAATATATGTGAAAAAAAAAATGTAAAAATATGCATAATGTTGTTTAAATACTGAAAACTGTTGTTTGAAATACTCTACCAAACAGCACTAAAATTGAGAATAAATACCGATATTGAGGGGGATTTTGGGGCAAGAGATGAGAGAAATCGTCTACTGGATTCCAAGGATGAGAGAACATTTCACTCCACATAGTGACTTTTTCTTGGCCTTCAGACTTAAGGTAATAGTTGAAAAGCCTTACTTGCTTGGTAATATCTTCAGTGAAAAACTCTGCTCTTTCTTTAGGAGACAATTCGAAGAACTGGGTAACAGCAGTCATCACTATTTCACATAATTCTTCAGAGACACCATGGTTGATGACTTGAAAGAACCCGTACTCTTCACAAGCTTGTGATATTTTCTGAAGTAATGAGGAAGTGACATGATCATTCAAGTCAATGATGGGAATGGAGGCCAAAGGGGATATCTGTGCAAGTTGCGGCCTTTTGTCCTCTGGGAGGATGAAGTTTGGTGTTAGAGAAAGAGGTTTGATGGAATTAGCCATTTGAAAGGAGTTCTTGATCTCCATAAAAGATGAGTCAAAGACTTTAATATATATTAAAGGGTTGGTATGGCGGGGTTTGGTGAAAACAAAAAGGGGTTGGCATGGCAGGTGGTTCTGACTGAACCTGAAAGATAAACTTAAAATATTTAAAATGTTATTTTAGCACCAAAAATAATAAAAACCCCACTACATCAAAAGTGTTAAAAAGTCAAAAATTTTGAAACCTAGTTAGATGGTAAACATAAAAAGACATTATTTAAATGCAAGTGAGATAGAGAGACTTAAATGGTAAAGAAAGAATTTTATAAATAAAAAAAAAATATTTAAATGATCATGAAGTTGTAAAATAAATATAGTATTTGATCTTAGATGTATTGTAAAATAAGGTATTAAAATAGATAAAATAATTTTTTAACCAGCTAAAAATTAAATTTTTTAACAACTTTGATATAAATGATCACAGAGGAAGAAAAAAAAGTTCAATGACAACAAATTTCACGTTTGTTTTTAATTCTTAATATAATATGGTGAAATTTCCTTGATTAGAATTGCGTGGTGTAAGGTTGTCAACTTGTCATTGGATTAAAAGGTAAATACATAATAGCTAAATTAATTGATAAGTGCCACCAAAGAATAAAACAATGAGGCCTAACAAGTAACTGGCTACCCTTGTTCTTTATTTATTTATTTATTTTTCATCATTCTACCTTTTCCATGGTTTTCATTCTTTCTCAATTGAACTCTTTCTTCTTCCTTCTTTTCTTTTTAGATCGCTTTCTTACGTAAGGAAAGGGTAAGGAATACAGAGAAAATCAAGAATAAAAACAATTGAAAAGTTGTCTCTAGGAACTAGGAAGAATCCTAATCGCACAAAGTGATTGAGAAATTCTAACAAATGTACTTTTTTTATTCATAATTTATTCTTCATGCATATTGAAATACATATGATCTTGAATTATTTTTTTTTCTTACTATAATAATAATAATATAATAACCCAAATGTAATGGTATTTAATTGAAGCACGATACATCAATGCATTTAAAAGAATTGTTTTGATTGAATAAGTTTCCTCCGGAAGATATTATTTTTTTTTTATTCAAATTTTTTTTCCTTTTGTGAATCTATCTATCTCTTTTCAAATCTCTTATTACAAGAGACACGCTTGTATAAATCCTGATTTTATTTTTGTTTTTAAATATTAGGTAAAAATATAGATATGTGTCCACGCACGTTAGCCAATGCCCACCACATCCAGCGCCGACACTATACCAATCTCTATATTGTTAACCCCACTTCCGTGTCCAGTTGAAATTTTAATGATTATCCATTCATATGGGACTGATATGACGCAAAATACTCTTGGAAGGATTTTCATTATTGTGACTAAACACATAAAAAAGGAAAATTTAATTTCTAGTGCTATTTATGGAAAGTCATGTGGCCCTGCACCTAGTTTGGGCCCATGTTTTAGAAGCTCGTCTTAACGCGTCAAGAGTTTATAGATAACACATTAGTAATATGTGAATATTAGGCCCTGTTTGGTTGTGCATTTTAAACAACATTTTTTAGTTTTTAAACAGTATTTTACGCATTTCAACACACTTTTTCACCCACACGTATTTCAAAAAACAATAAACAACAATTTTCAAACTACTCTACCAAACACCCCCTACTCTCTCTTTTTTTCTTTTTTCTTTTTTCCTTTTTTTTTAGAGATTCAATCTATTGCTTCTACTCCTGATAATAGTTTTTTTATTATCGAACCAAGATACCTTTTTGGTCTCATTAATAATTCATTATATATAAATTCATGTGCAAACAATTATGAGAGATAAGAGGCACATGTTCACAAAAAATATTCAAATAGCAATGCGGTACAAATGTCAAATAGACTTCTTTAAGCATCCCTATAAAAATAAAATGCTTTTAATTTATTTTAATGAAAAATACTAGAAATGCAAACTTTTTTACAAATGTGGTGAGTAATTATTATTTATTAGTAAATGATAAAGTGATTTTAGTGGTGGGTTCAGATGAGAACAGTATATTGGTCACAATAACTATTAGGGTTATATTTCATATGTAATTGGCTAATCCTTTGACAAAATGCATTTTATTTGTATTTTGGTAGATCTAAGTTGGGTTTGATATATCAAGAAGTATGTTGTTCAAACATATCAGGTAGTATATTTAAAGACATGAAGATTGATATAAGAAACAAGTGAAAAAAAGCTATTTCATTAAGTCTTGACAAAAGCTCGACAGATGCTGCTATCAAAGTTTAATAGAGAATATCGAAGTTTAATAGAGAAGCTCAAAGAGGAATTAAGACAACCTGAGAGTTTAAGCCTTAAAACTGTGTTTTTTTCTTTTTCTTTTCGATCGGTCAAAAGACAAGTTCGATCAATCGAATCCTAAAGAATCAAAAAATTTTGAAAAACTTGGAAATTTTTTGCAAAATCATTTGGAAATCAAATTTTTATGATATGAGATGCATGTTTATGACTCCAATGGTTAAAAAAATAATAATAAAAATATAAAATATATACAAAATAAAATAAAAATAAATAAATTAAAAAAAAAACTTTCCCTTCAACAAAACTTTCTTTATTAAGCCAAAACACATTCCATCACACACTTCTTACCTCACACCCCCCAAAAGGTATTAAACATATCAAGAAGTTAAATCTTGGATGGTCACAAAAATTAACACACAATCACATGTATAGAGTTTTAAAAAGATTTGCTTGTGGCGTGTGCAACTAGTAGGGGTATGAGATACTAAAAAAGGTGATATGTAGATGGAAAATAAACACAATTTCAACATTATCAATCACATAAGTTTGAGAGTGACTATCACCTAAAAAATTACATCATATAACTCTCACATCTCCTAAAAAACCCTGCAACCATGCAATTTTTTTTTTTTTTTTAATTATTAACTCATTTGCTTTTCTTTTTCTTTTGAAGCATGTTTTTCTTTCCTTTTTTTTTTTTTTTTTTTTTTTTTTTTTTTTTTCTTCTTTTATTTATTTTGATAGCAACACCTAAAATATATTGTTGTGTAGCATATCTTTTTTTGCAAGTGCTACACCTTACCAAGCACAGCTTTTATCATTTGCACACAAGTGTTCATGATTGGCGAGTAACAATGTGAGATGGTTATTTATGTCTTTCTCCTAGGATTTTTTTTGTCCTTACAATCAAAAGAACGTGACTTCAAAACCAAGTGCATGTGTTTAAAAACCATAAACAACTCACACAATTTAAGCACTACATAGCACAAATTAGCAAAGTGTAGAAAAATAAAGCTCATTAAAGCTAAATAAGGTACATAGTCATGAAATGCAAATTTCATAGACCAATCTCAATTACACATCTTGAAGATGTATAATACAAATATATATATATATATATATATATTTTTTTTTTGTTTTCTATTTTTTTTAATTTTCTTATTAAAATAAAAACTGAAAAACATCAAAAGCAAACCTAGAATGAGATGTATTAATGTAATGCAAATGCAAACCCTAATGAAAAACATTTTTGGTCATGAGCGATTGAAAGCATTAGCACTAGAACCATGTCAGACAGCTCACTAAGACTAAGTCTTTTGCATCCACACTCTTTTAGATGCAAACTTAGAGTTGGGATTTCTATTTGAATTAGCCTTAATCTTAGCTCCAGTATTGGCATAAAGGTTAAGAACCTTTACCAATTCATGAATAAGTTTCATAGGATCTTGAGCTTTTGACACAGACACTTTTTGTTTGGATGCTTACTTTGAAGCTTGCCGTTTAAAGCAATTTGGCCGTGTATGCCTAACTCCACCACAGAAATGACAAAACCACTGAGGTTTGTGTTGTTTCTTACTTCCAAATTGATTGGGATTCTTAGGTTTTGACTCACTTAGATCTATCCTAGTTCTTCTATAAGCTAGAACTTATTCCTTAGGTACCTTAACTTCAGATAAAGAAGGATGAACAATAAAAGTAGATGTAGTAGGTACAAACTTAGGAGGTCAAACAACAGAAGTAGAGCCACTCTCAAAAACCCTAATCCTGTCTTATCAAAAACAGTTTTTTGAACATTTAGCATATCATCTAATTTAGAAGTAGAAGACCTATCTAGTTGTTCTCTAGCAACAGATAATTCAAATTCTAAACTTTTAACTTTTTCAATCAAAGACATGTTCTCAATCTTAACAGAATTTAAGAGTTCATTGGCAATAAACAATTTCAACAACAAATTTTTCTTCTCTTGTTCAACGGTGTTTTTCTTTTTCAGCCCTAGATCAACACACATGGCATCTTTTGCTACAATCTTGCAAAGCTTGTTATAAGCCTCTTGCAAGTCAGCATTCTTAAAGAGTTTCCCATAAGAAGGGTTCTCATCAGCAGTCTCAATTTCACTTATTACAGCAATAGCAGTAAAAGCCATAAAGTTTCCTTCTTGATTACTTTCAGACTCATAATCAGAAACTTCATCATCACTTAGAGTGACAGCCATAGGTTTTCCTTTAGATCTCAAAAATGTGGGACATTCAGATTATAGATGACCATACCCCTGACAACCAAAACACTGTTGTTCTAAAGAATTGTTAGAAGATTGAACAACTTTATCTTTTGATTTTTCAGTATTGTTATTTTTAGTTGTGTCATTCTTCTTCACATTCTCAAGGTCAACATTTTTTCTATTTCTTGCCCTTCTATTATTATTTCTTAGAAAATTTCTAAAGTTATTGGCAAGATAGGCAATCTCAGTAGATGAGAGTTCATCATCAAATCCACACTCATCAACAGATTTTAAAGCCATAGATTTGGATTTGTTAGTGTTTGGTAAGTCAGATTCATAGGACTGAAAAGATCCTACAAGTTCATCTATAGGAATGGAGTCTACATTTTTACTTTTAGTTATAGCAGTCACTTTTGGTCTAAAGTTCTCAATTAATGATCTAAGAATTTTCCTAACAAGTTTAGGTTGATCATAAACTTCACCCAAATTAAAAGAATAATTGACAATATCATTCAATTTATCATAGAATTCATCAAAAAACTCATCATCAGACATTCTAATGCTTTTAAATCTAGATGTCAACTGTTGCAGTTTATTAATTTTTACTGCCTTAGTGCCTTCATGCTTTGTTTGCAAGATGTTCCATGTAGTGTGAGCAATCTCCACATTTGAGATCCTCTTAAATTCTTCCATAGAGACAACATTGAATATTGCATTCATAGCCTTACTGTTAAAACTTGCTGCTTCTTTCTGGTCAGTTGTCCATTCTCTAATAGTAATGGTTGGTCTTTCCCAACCGTTTTCAACAGAAAGTCATACTCTCTCATCAATAGATTTCAAAAAGGATTTCATCCTAACCTTCCAATAAGCATAGTTATTCTCATCAAAGTGAGGAGGGATAGTTAGAAAGTAACTATGTTCCATGATAGCAGGGATCAATGATCAACTCTAGGTATAGAAACCTAACAACAAGAGCAAACCTACTCTGATACCATTTGTTTGTTTGTTTAAACCCCTTAAACCAAATTGTTTAACCTAATATATTAGTCAAGTGATTACTTAGGTTAATTATTTAGATTTAGGTTAAATAATAATAAATCATATCATACATAACAGCGGAAAAGTAAATAACACCACGATATGATGTTCTAGGAAAACCGATGAAATGAATCATTTCAAGGTAAAAACTTGAGGAGAATTTGACTTAACTATCTTCAAGGTAAAACAAATCCACTATAAGAGAATTGAAGTTTTTACAATCAGATTTATCTCAAGTAGTAACTTACTGACACGACCACGTGCAAGCTTCGAATTCACGAACTCCTTCTCTTCTTGGACTTACTGCAACATAAGCACCCATGCTTGCGACTTTAAGATTCCACTCAAAGGTTTCAGATCACCTTCAGTTGTTGATCTTTATAGCAGCAACTAGGTTCTACTAATGCTTGTCATAGAACTTGCTCTAATAGACGCTTGTGTAGTTAAAAGGTACAACACTTCTCAAATCTCACAAGGAGTAATACACAAGTCTTCCAAAAGTCTCCAGAACGTAGCTAGGGTTTCCATTTTATATGTAGACAAGTTGGATTGAAACCCTAAACATTTTCACGTGCTTGGGCCTTGTTTAAAATTTTTGCAGAATCTAATTTCTGCGATACTTGATCGGTCGAACCTAATTTTCAATCGATCGAGCTTGACAGATTCTAACTCTTCTTTTCTGCAATCAGCTTGAACATGAAGTTTGAAACATACATCTTTGAGCAATGTCTAACACATAAACTAGACATGTTTTGTTCTCAGTTTGCCGACATATACAAAATATAATTCTAAACATTTAATCATAAATCTTTAGAACCTAACACCAATAATTAAAACTTAGCAAATATGGCAAAGTGTTAAGCAATTTTTTAATATTTATTCAATATGCTAATATCTCACTTGTTTTAACTCTTAATTAAGCCTCTGAACAATCTTTTAATATAATTCTGGTATGATTTTTTTTTTTATCAAATCGAGGTCAAATCTGTTTATTGACTTAAAAGTGATCCTTTTTGTAATTGGAGAAAAGGTCAGAGGTGTGTTATTGGCTGATTGATAGGGCGCCATCTCCATGTAATGATATGAGATGAGCTCTAGTTGAAGCAAAGAGTTGATCAAGAATGCCTTATACATTACTAGAAAAAGTGTTTTTGAGATACCTAGGAGAAAAAGAAAAATATTCATATAACAAAAAAAAAAAAAAAAAAAAAGTGAAATTGATATATTATAATGATGACTAAGGACAATATTTTTGTTCGTTCCATATTTCCCTGGTGCTTTAGTCCTAGTCCCATTGGTGATTTTGTTCGTCCCATGTAAAAATATTCAAAATAGCAGTACTTCACTAAGGCAGTATTCAGATCGAATCAAATTCCCTTGGCATTACCACGATTGAGACAATGGATTTTCACCCAGCATTATTCCAACGTGGTAGTAAGGTCTTCTTTTTATAGCTCACGGATCCTGGTCAAAAGTCAACACAAAAGTCAAAGTCAATGAAAGTAAACGGATCTTGGTCAAAGTCAACGGTCAGAGCTCACAGGTCAGATTCGGGTGGTCCGAGTCAACGGTCAGCTAGGTGACATGGTGCTGACGAGGCAACATTGCTGACGTGTATAGCTGACATGGCTGATGACGTGTTTAGGGCTGGCGTGGCTTTTTGCTTGTGTGGCTACTAACGTGGAGTGATGACGTCATTCGATGACGTCAATAGGGGTTCTTCAACGCGTGGATGGCGCGTGCTTCTATTACAAATGCGTGGGGTTGATGACAAGAATCTAGAAGGTGCATGCAGTCTCGGATGAGGACCAAATTTATATGCGTCAAAGATCGGCAAACCACAAGGCCTATACATCGGCACGTGTGGCCGATGGATGAAGTGCACATAAAGAAATCATGGCGAAGCATGGGAGAATGAGTCGAGGACTCCCTCCGCACATGGAGGCGTGTGCGACTTTCTATGGTTGCCGGACTTCTAGGTTTTTCTCGCGAGAGGTCGTGTAGCACGTCTGTGGTGTTGGTTTCATTAGACGAAACCTGGATTTGCGCAAATTCGATAAGTTAAGTCACAGCTTGCTTGGTTGTTGGATTTTGACTCAGCATAGAGCCATGGTGGTTGCGAGATGCCGTGGAGTCTAGATCCAGCAAGCAAGCATGTGTGTCTTTAGATGGTGGTAGGCACATGATAATCTTCTTTGCTTGCTAGAGATGTTTTGTTTGATGCTAGAACGAACCATGGCTCTAATACCATGTTAAATATATATTATTAATGTGATGTGTTATACCATGTTGTATATGTTAGAGTGGATGTGGAAGGAGAAGCATAGAATAGGAACACCAAAAACACGAGGGTTACGTGGTTCAGCCTTGTCGACCTACATCCACAAAAGAATCTCTTAAAGGTTACATCTTTACTGTATAAGAGTGTAGTACAATAACTTGTGTTACAATGAACCCTAACATTTATATAATAACTAATAGCTGAAACGTCTAACTTTTTGTTGACTGCGCCTCATTGCACCACATGGCTACACAAATGAGTGACACATTTATTAAAGAACACCGAAACATGATGTCTCTTCGTTTAGCCAAATGTACAACACATTTCCTTTTAACCAAACGTACGGCACATTTCCTTTTAAAAACATTGAACAAACACAGTTGTATCTTTTAATGGGTAACTTATTCCGTTTTTCCATTTTCTGTTTTTTTTTTTTCTCCCCGTTGCGAAAACGATTGTGTCTTTTCAGTCGTGCTTATTTAGTTTCAGTGGGTAACTGCTTATATAGGCTGTTTACGTTTTCTTTTCTTCTTTCCGTTTTTCCGTTTTCGCTTTTTTTTCCCCGCTGCGAGAACAAACCCAGCGAAGGTTGTGGACATAAAACAGAGTCCCCTTGATGCTATTGCTATTGCCTATTGGTAATTATTTTCTTCACAAACATTAGCTGGTCTTGCTTACTCTTGCATTAGTTGGTCTAACTCTTTCAAACCCACACCGTTTCAGTGGGTAACTACTTAAAGCAAAGGTTGTGGACAAAAATCAAAGGGCCCTTGACGCTACTGCTATTGGTATTTCTTTTTCTTCACAAACATTAGTTGGTCTTGCTTATTCTTGCATTAGTTGGTCTAAATCTTTCAAACCCGCATTGATGACTTTTCGTTTTGTGTTTTGTGTTTTCTTTGTTCCTTCTGCGAGAAGAAAGCCAGCAAAGGTTGTGGAGAAAAAACAGAGCAACCCAGCAAAATCACTACGGTAACCTTCCACTAATTTGATAGAAATATATTTTTTTTCCATTGTCTGTTTTGATTTATACAACTTTACTCAATTTGTTTGTTCTACCTGTTTGTTGTGTTATTTGTTGCATTACAAGAACTGTTCAGTTTGTCAATAGGTTATGTATTTCTATTTTTAAATTTTTTTTATAATAACAAATGTTAATAACTAAGACATTCAAATTTTGTGCACACCATGTGCTTGACAAAATGCTTTAGTTACTCTTGCATTAGTTTGTAGCCACTTTATAGTTTGTGCATCTTCGTTTAAGTTGCTACTGGTCATTGACTACTTTTTGTGCATCTTGCATAGATAGCCAATGTACTTAATCAGTAAATTTTTTTTCATTGGCTAGATTTTCGTTTGATATAGAAATAATGAAAGGATGAATTGTTGTTCTTTTCAAATTTTTTTATAATAAGTTTGTCAGCGTTAGTTTCAATTTTCAAGCATTCAAATTTAGATAGGTGCTTGGTAGAACTTTGTTTCTAAAGCAAATGGTTGTTCCTAAGCAGATCAAATGAACATGAATGGATTTGGGTGAACATGGCTTATAAATTTTAAAATAAAAGTTACAAATGAAAAAAATTTGAGTACTTTTATATAAAATTTAAATAAAAAATTAGATATTTTTAATGTTACTTATTCATATCATAATACAATTTACACTATATTCTTTTGACAGTATTATATGAGTGATGCTACTAATGATTCTGTCAACAACTTACCAAGTGAAGAACATGCTAATCCTACAAATGATGTACAACTCACACCTATTGTAGACCGACAAAAGAGGAAGAGGAAACAAAGAGTCCTTTAACCTGTTGAAGCTTATGTTACAAATTATTTAAACTTTTCCTACAATAAATTAATCACCATTATGGTGTTCTATTTCCTGTTGAGAATAGATAGCTAACCTTACAAAATAGGTGACGAATGAGGTGTTAAATATTCTGAAAATTTGGGAGTTTTTTTCTTCAACATGTATTGGTTTTATCTAATGGATGCATGATTATACAACTGTTGTTTTCTCATGTTTTTGGTAGTGTTACTGATTGTCAACGTGTGTACTGGTTTTATTTGAAGGATGCATGCTGTCCACCTGTTGTATTCCTTTTATCTGATAAATGCATGATTGTCCACCTGTTCTTTTCTCATATTTTTGGCACTTCACTGGTTACTTGCTTTCTCCCAACAGCCCCACGTGTGTACTGGTTACTTGCTTTTCTCACATTTCATTAGTTGGTTATTGCTTTACTGTGGACTTGTATTGCTTTAGCCCATGGTCTGTTATTTATATTTTCTAAATTTTCTTTGGATTTGTTTATTTGAATTGGTAATCGTATACTTTGTGCACTGAATCTTTGTCCTTACATTCACAGCCCTCTTGACATCCATTATAGGTTGCAGCTGTAGCCAGTAAGTTGATATAATAATAATAATAATAATAATAAAGAAAAAAAGAGAGGAAAGTGAAAATAGGTTCACAAATTGAAATGCACAAGGAATTTAAAACTTTTTTTACGAACTACTTTCCCACCTTCACGTCTCTTCAATTGTTTAGACTTTTTTTAAAAAAATTATAAAATACGTTGACTCATACTGGATTGTCTACATTATTTCCTTTATATATTAATAACTTAAAAATACTTACTTTGCAAGTCCTACTCTTTTTTTTAGATAAACAACTACAAATTTAATTACTACTACTCCAAGTTTGTTAACAATTTCTTTATTTTTTATATATATTGTTCCTATTACATATGATTTTCATGTATTGAGAATAATTATTAATGTCATCTTTAGCATAAATTTTAGGTATAACAAATTATTAGTGATAGAAAAAAAATATCAAATTATATTGGATTTGGACTTATCATTATTGGTATTAGTATTTTTTTTCCTCTTAAATTGTAACTATTATCAAATCTCAAGCTCTTGGCTATCACAATATCTCAATACATGTGATAGATTTTATTACTTTGCAAGTGATAGATTTTATTGGTTTGGTATATAAATTAGGGAAGTTATCAATAGTTTGCCCGTGCATCGCACGGGTTTTCGACTAGTAAGTATATATAGGAGACTAAACCCTAAACTACTAGTACAAATAGGACTGAGCCTAAGCCTATTACATTGAACTAATATGTTTAATATACCTCTAACAATATATGCAAAAATAAGTACCCATTAACATATATCTTTCAGTTATTAGTGACTTAGTTAATTTTTGCTATCATATTTTATATTTATTAAATTTTAATACCGTTAACATGATATCATTGGATACGAAATGCCTTCTTTCCCTGGTTCCAACGTTAATTTTGCCTCCCATCTTTTTAGATTATTGATTACATAAGTATGCCAAGCTTGTCCCACTTTTTTTGTTGGTCCCAGTGAGGATAAAAGTCTCACTGAGGTGGAGTGTCTCTAACCTCCAAAGCGACAAGAATGAAATGACTTAAAGACCTCGGGGTCTAT
Organism: Quercus suber; assembly: GCF_002906115.3. Taxonomy (NCBI): domain Eukaryota; kingdom Viridiplantae; phylum Streptophyta; class Magnoliopsida; order Fagales; family Fagaceae; genus Quercus; species Quercus suber. The sequence goes on along the minus strand of NW_027069550.1, from coordinate 1,651,854 downwards.
TTATGGACACTCATTGAAAAGTGAGTACTGATACTGTGACACCCTCTTGAAAAGGTTCTACTATGTGAACAAATATAACTGTTTGGAGGGATCATGCTTATTCACTGGGAAAACTACCAACATGTTATTTTTATATATAGTTAGGGGAGGACAATTAAAATTTAAATTATGAACATCTCCGTTTCAAATATACAAAAGTACGGATTGAGCTATAAGCCTACAACACTCTTGAAACTAATTTTAAATATTTATTCAAGCCAACAAAAGTTTAGATGCTATTTGCAAATTAATTTCTGTCAAAGTTTAGACTTCAATTGAAACAAGCTCACTTTCATTACACCAACATATATTGTGAAGTGTTCATCAAAAAACATATATTGTGAAGTAAACTTTGCACTAAAACAAGGAAGAAATGCTTATGATAATGCAAAAAGGCAATTTTATAAATAAAAAAGATAAAATAATAATAATAATAATAATAATAATAGAAGGTTCATATATCTGGAAGACAATAACCAGACAACAATGCATGGTGCTTCCTATTTCACTACTTTGAAAATTTCCTTCACCAATTGTCCTTTTTTTTTTTTTTCTTTTTTTTTTTTTCTAACATGGGTATTCATAGAATCATAGCTCTTTACACACCTGACTATTTCCTCAAAGATATATAATTACTTGTCCCACATATAGAAAGATATTACATGAAGGAATCTCTTAACAATACTTCCAAGATACAAATTAAGAATTTTGAATTGTAGACCTTAGAAATCTCAAGAGACCTTGGAAAGTGGAAACTACTAGACCAACTCCTCAGAATTCCTTCACAATTTGTCTAGTTCATTCTTGCTTGTGGAACTCTTCAAGAAACTCTACACAATGATAGTTACGAAAAATTGGAGGATGTATCTCATCAATCCCCTCATCCATATTAGATAAATAAGACATTGCCAGGCAATGAAAATTTGTAATATATCATGGTATATATGGTTCTATCCTCTCATATCGTTAATTTGTTAAGTATAATGCATTGATATTTACTATTTGTGAATATGTAAAAAAAAAAAACATAAGAACAACTATTTATAAACTGTGTAAATAAATAAAACTCATAGACTAGATTAATACAAAATGATTAACTCGAATATGGCTAAGACTAGGATTTGACACTATGTACTTAACATAAATTTCATCCCCCCTAGCGATGCTCTGAAATTCTTGAAACCTCCTGGTCGAGCTATTAGACTCTTGGATATCTGCTTATGCTCGAAATTGATAATGGAAAAGTGAATAGAATGAAATGAAGGACCCTATTTATAGATAAAATTGCACCAGTTTAGAATAGGTGATAAACTGATAGGGCAAACAGAAATATTGCTTTAAAATAATTACACTATGCTTTAACACACACAATAGAAAATTATTGAATTCTAGACGAGCCCAATCTACAGAAACCCGCATCCACACCCAACCCAACTAAATAACCACTTTTGTGGAAAGGAGAGGACCTATCTACTAGGAAGCATGGGTGAGTAGGCTTGTCCACATGTCGGTTCGGGTCGGGTTTGTACCCAACTCGGAACCAACCCGACCACTTCGGGTCTTCAAAATCTAGACTCGTTGCTGACCAGTAAGATAAGTCAGTTCGAGTGAGTCGGATATCAGTTGGTGTCGGCTGGACTCGAGGTAGAAGAAAATAACTGAAACATGTCAAAACTATTCGAAATCTGCAGACCTAGCCGACACATGGCTGCATCTAGTGAGATTTCTAAAAGAAATCGCTGGATCTCGAAAAGATCTCGACGACATCTAGACGAATCTCAACGAATTTGTCAAGATCTCACTGGATCTCAACATATCTAGCAATAAATGATCGGAAATTCCTTATACTTGCAAAAATCAGTGTGTTTTCGATATATAGGCCTGTTGGATCAATTTGAATCGTATTTTGAAGAGTAGACTTGTCAACCATCCCACTAGTCTTAGTTGCTGGAGGCTGAGACTCATCATCGATCATCACCAGTGTCAGGTCAGCTGGTTTTCAGGTACGGATTGGACAGTTGCATCGGGTTGGTCTAGTACAAGTTCCAGTGGATAGCCCACGGGTGAGGATTAGGGTTCAGGTGCAGGTGTGGGTATGGTGCGACGACACGACAATTTTAAAAACAGTAAGACATAGGTGCTATGAGATACGTTTATTAATTAATTATTAAACATATTTTTATTTTTATTTTCTATATATCGTTAAGCATTCTTTTTCATATAATTATTATATATATGCAAATCTTGGGAAATTCTAAGTTTGAAAGATTATTAGACTTTAATCATTGAGAAATTGGAAGATAAAAATCTTGAAGAGTTAGAAATTGAAGAAGCCTAAGTTGAAGTAAAGTTACGAGTCAAACCAATGAACGGATATAGTACTGTTGAACAAATTCTTGGATAAAGGGAAAATATGGCGCTGAACAAGGAAATTAGTGAGTTTGGAAAGGTTAAAATTATTGAGAATTTATGAGAGATTCAACTGAAGTCCAATGTGGCGGTGAGCCATAAACCTCAAGTCTTAGGATCCTATCGACAAGACAACACGTACATCAAAACTGATTGATTTTTTTAATGTTAAGAGGTTGGCTTAGTGGTACCTAACCTCATTATATCAATAAAATTTTGGATTTGAAACCTTTTGTTAATATCTTGAGGCTACCCCATGAAAATTTTCACTTTTGTCTTCAATAATTTATTTATTGATTCTGCAAATCGATTTTTGAAGATCAAATCAATTTATTAAAGTATGTATAGTACCCTTCCATAGGAGTGGACGATTTCAATTTCCATATGAAAACTCAAGATTGAGTTTCAACTAAGTGGAAAGGTAGACATAGAACAGAATATAAAGATCTAATTAATTTCAATAGTTAATAACCAAACAACAATGCAAATTGCTTCTTATTTTGGCAACTCGAAAAGTTCCTTTACCATTCGCCTGGTTCCTTCTTGGCTGTAGAATTTTTCAAGGAACTCTGCATAACGATAGCTACGATAGACTGCAGGATGTTCATCATCAATCAAGTCCTCAATTGGACCAATCACATCTTCCGTATTTGGTCCATAAAACATTGCCAATGATACTCGTGGATGCGTTTTGTTGGTTACAGCCCTGTGGTGCACGCTCTTAAACCTTCCATTACTCAATACCTAGATAGAATGAACAAAATCAAGGTATTTGGCACTGCTAAAGTCTATATATATATATATATATATTCCTATATCATATAGCTGTATGGTATCACATTCATGAATAACATAAAATTGCTGATCCAATAGCATAAAAACTCGCAGCACTTGTAAGAAATGGAAGAGATATATAATAATCTAAGGAAAATGGTAAACTGGTGATTACATTGTTACCAATACATTATAATAGTCTCTATAAAAGAAGAAAGATTCAGAATTACCTGAATCTGATCACCCAGATTGATGACAAATGCATTTGGAATAGGGTCAACGGCTACCCATTTCCCATCTTTGATCACTTGGAGGCCAGTCACTCCGGCGGATTGCTGGAGCACTGTGAGTGCATTTAGATCAGTATGAACAGCCAAGCCCAAGGTCAGCTCAGGGTCCGGACATGGTGGATAAAAATTAGCTTGTGCTCTCAGTCTAGGAATATCACCCATCCTTTTCCGCAGACAATCTTTGTCCAGCCCAAGCCCTTGAGAAATCAGGCTCAAAAGCCTATTCATGAAGCCCCCAATCTCCTTTGCATATTCAGCAAAGGCCACACTAAACAAATAAGGAAAAAAATAAATAAAAGTGTTACCACTCAAAATATTCAATTTTTCAGATTTCTTTAGGATTTGCTTATTTTGTTAAAATTGAAAACTTTTTACTAAAAATACAGTAGATAAAAGTAAAAATTAGTTAAAATAGTACCATGTAACTCATGAATAATATTAAAAAGTGTAACGAGATCTATAAAAAGTAGAAAGATTAAATTGAATAGTAATTGAGCTTATTTTTGCTATTCAACTTATTATTTCACTATTTAGTTTATTTTTGCAATTATTCATAAGCTACTGTACTTTTTAACACTATTTATGACCCTACTCAACTAAATTTTACAAAGTATTTCCTGTAATAATTTTTCAATTTAAATGAAATAAACGATACCCAAACATTTCCCAATCAATTTAATTACATACAATTTTTTTTTTCATAATTATTGAAAGGATAGGATATGTTATAATTGGTGTATATATATATATATATAATCATTAAAATAGGGATGACAAAAATTGTCCGTACCACTAGACCCGCCTTACCTCGCATTATTCTTGCTCGATTTTATGTTATTGAAAGTACAATGTTTAGGTGCTAAAGTTGAGAAGAAATACCGGTATAGAGGTGGATTTTGGGGCAAGAGATGAGTGAAATTGTCGACTGGATGCCAAGGATGAGAGAAGAGTTCACTCCACATTGTGACTTTCTCTTGGCCTTCAGACTTAAGGTAGTAGTTGAAGAGTCTTGTTTGGTAAGATCTTCAGTGAAAAACTCAGCTCTTTCTTCAGGACGCAATTCGAAGAACTGGGTAACAGCAGTCATCACTTTTTCACATAATTCTTCGGGGACTCCATGATTGATGACTTGAAAGAATCCGTACTCTTCACAAGCTTGTGATATTTTCTGAAGTAATGAGGAAGTGACATGATCATTCAAGTCAATGATGGGAATGGAGGCCAGGGGGGATATATGTGCAAGTTGTGGCCTTTTGTCTTCTGGGACAATGAAGTTTGGTGTAAGGGAAATAGGTTTGATGGAATTAGCCATTTGAAAGGATTTTTTCTCCATAAAAGATGAGTCAAAGAGTTGATATGAAAGGGTTGATATGAAAGGGTTGCCGACTTGCCGGTGATCTAGCTGCTGGTGATGTTATGGTGGGTTGGTGAAGTAGTATGGGGGGAGGGGGGTAGTTGTACGGATGAGTAGACTTGTAGTTGTGGCTGAAAACTCACAGAATTGAATGTGTTTTCAGCTATTAGTCCCTAATACTATCTCCAGCAGATTTTCTAAATTTTTATACTATTTAGAAAATGAACAGTGATTTTTATTTTTTAAATATCCATTTTTTCAAATACACTTTCCAACAGATTCTCTATCCCATTTTCTATCTCATTTAAATATTATTTTTTCATTCATTCTTTATTCATTATTATTTTTTAAACAATTACACATCTTCCAACATTTTTTTATTCAATACCTAATTTTTTTGGTCTCATTCTCTATTATAGATAATATTTTGCTTTTAGCTACACCATTGGAGATGTTCTAAGGAAATGGGTGGCTAAGCTTTTATATAAAAAAAATAAATAAAATAATTAAAAAAAAATGTTGAATGACAAAAAGTAACAATCCTAATCGCATAGGGTGATTTTATTTATTTACTTTTTTATTCATAATTTATTTGTCTTGTATATTGAAATATGATCTTGAACCTTATACGTTCTTGTTATAATATAATAACCTAAATGTATGGGGATTTATTTGAAGTGGGATTCACCAATGCAATCTACAGAATTTTTTTGGCTTGCATTAGTTTCCTTAGAAGACATTATTGTTTTGTTTGATTTATTTGTTTTCCCTTTGATGAATCTCACTCTCAGTCTCTCTCCAAATGTCTTATTCCAACAAACAAGTTTTTATAAATCCTGATTTTGTTCTACTTTTGTTAATATCTATGAAGTTATTTGTCATGAGAAGGTGTAGGTGTTAAATAAATAAAACATTTTTTTATTTTTATATTTTAGCTTTATTTTCAATTTTGTTTTCAAGTTTGTAAAAATTTTATTTTTAAACTTGCTATCATTTTGGTCCATACTATTATCTCATTTATGGAAAACATATAGGTGACTAATGGCTGCACTTTTAGTTTAAACATAACATTTTTTTTTTTTGTAAGTGAGATAATAACAGGAACCAAAATGAAAGCTGTAAAAAAACTTGAAGATCAAATCTGAATGTTCAAAATGTGTGTAAAACACCCTTGAACGTTTAGACCCTAAATTTCAAAATATCAATTCAAGCTAATTATCAAACAATTAATGTGCGAAACATGAACATAAGCCAAACACAGAATTAATAAACAATCTAAGCCAAATATAATCACATCCACAACATGAAATAAATGGCAAAGATAAAGGAAGAGAGATGCAAACACAAAGACAACACTCAATGTGTTATCGAAGAGGAAACCGAAGTCCTTGGCATAAAACCTCTCTGCCGCTCTCCAAGCGGTCAATAATCTACTAGAAAATGTAGTTGGGATACATGAACAACAATAGACCCTCCAAGCCTAATCTACCCAGGTACCTAAGCCCTCCAAGCTTCTTGCTCCAATGAGGTTGCACCGAACCTTTTTCTTTTCTAGCTTACCAGATTCCGCTATAACCCATAGCATCAACCAATAACCATTGATCCCTTCCAAACTGCTTCCCTTAGAACCAAATGAACCTTCTCACAGACGTGAGTGTAATGAGAAAAGGTTTTGGTCAAGAACCTCTCAAGGATGTATCAATGGAGAGGAAGAGAGTAGAAGAATTTGAAGAGTCTCTTAGTGAAGATTGGGGATGAGGCAATCTTGTTTTTCTCTAGGGTTTCTCTCACAAAATTCTCTCTGGAAGCTTTATTGATTTCATGGGTTTAAGGGTCTATATATAGTGGTGTGTGTTTGGAATATGAAGAGTCAGTTTTTCCCAAACAAGGTTGGTTGGTGGCTTGATCTCGCAGCTTGTCCAAGTCGCGAGTTCAAGTCGCGAGGTAACGACCTAGCCAGCCTGGGACTTTTGTCTTGTAGTGCGACAGCTGGCGCGATCCTTCACCTTCCCGCATGCTTCTTACGTGCACAACATTTGGTGGCTTGCAAGCCGCGAGTCTCTGCTTCTTTGCACAAGGATGAGCAATTCTTCACACTCTCTTCACACACTACCCTTACATGAATCCCACCTAAATACAGGGTTACTAAGTGCTAAATTACAAGCAAATTGACACGGAATAAAGCCAATAAAATGGTTGATAAATTTCAACCTTACAATCTCCCCCTTTGGCTATTTCATGACAAAACCCTAAAACAAACTCTAGACTTAACGCGTGAGTTGGGAACAGTTGGAAAACTCACTCACACCTAACTCTAGAATTTGTGAAGTTTTTGAACCATAAGAACAAGAACTCCTAAAACACAACAACATAATAAGTTCATTGTATGCAGAAAACTTGTAAAGCATATGAAGCAAGCAAAACGCGATCAAGCACAATGGGATAAAGCAATAAACCAAGGCAAGACCAAAACAAACAATTACTATAAACAAGTGATCACAATATTCATTCACACTTGGAATGAACATCCGGACATTTAAGTTGACAAACACAAGGCACATCACTTGAATGACCAACACTCAATCAATGCACAGTACAAGAAGTATATGCATCTAGGAAAAATCCTACAAGGGCACAAGAGTTAAAGTACTTAGAAGGAAATGCATAACACTTAGTTATAAGTACTAATTTAGCAAAGCACACAAGCTGCATAAAGCATGGTACAAACCACAAAGACCTACAAGGTGCATAGAAACAACCCTAAAAACTTACAAAAGCAACATGGGTACAAATCATAAACAGAAACCTTAAAAACCTACAAAAGTACCAGGTACAAATTATAAAATACTTCCTTTACCATATCACTCCCCCTATCATGAATCATAGGAGCTGTGATGAACTTGGAACATATATACTTGTAACTTGAAACACTTGCATAGAACACATTAGACCCTCAAAGTAAAGTAAGTAATAAATGGACAAGTATAATGTAAACATGATGTGAAACATGTGAGCAACTTAATCAAACACCAAACATCTGGACAAAGTTTTCTTATTAACACAATGTTTTCTTCCCCTTGGTATATGCATCTCCCCTATGGAATATCTCTCCCCTTACAAGTATGCATAAGAAATAAAATTTCTCCCCCTAAGAATGTGCACAAGGGTCATATAGAAATGACAAAAACTCTCTAGTATTCTCTCCAGAGTATACTCTTCCCCTTTTTGTCAGGAATAGACAAAGGTGTTGGGTTTTTGTATCTCATACAAAAACACACGCAGCGGAAGCAACAAAAACACGGGTCTACTTCAATCATGAAAGATAAACATGTAACCATGAATTACTAGAATCAAAGAATAGAAAGCGTACCTTGGTGCAGTGAATTTCAAAACCAAACTTGAGAATACCTTCAATCTTCATCTCAATTCCACATGGTGCCCAAGATGTGTGGTCTCTCAATCAGTCTTTTTGTACATAAACTCTCAAAGAAAAAACCTTCTTCTTCTCCTTGTGGAGAAAAACTGATTTCTTTTTCTTTGTATCTTACGTACGTTAAAACCAATCACTTAGTTTCTTTATCTAATAACACTTATTAAATAATGACTGATTCCTAATTGGGTTAGCCTTTTGGGCCTACCCAATTGGGCTTTAGTTTGTGGCTTGAGATGGGACCAAAGGGACCAATAAGACACTAGCTCCAATGGGCCTTGGGCTTTTCCGTCAACTCTTGACAAGTCCAAAGTTACCATTAATTATATTCAATACCACTATAAGAATATAATTGCACTCTAGGCCTTATCTATAAATTATTTCCCAAGACTTTATTATACATTCAACCCCTTCATTAAAATATTCGTAGTAATACAAAGTCATTAATATTGACTGCCACTTTGAAGGTTACTACATCTTAATCCTTGAGTACCCGGTTTAATCCTTTATGTTATTCATCATATATTTATGAAATCCAATTCCATAAATATATACTTTAGTAACTCTTTACTAAAGTGGTTGGGCCCAACACTCTGAATAACCAAACCCATTAAACTTATCTCAAGAGAATATTTTATATCTCCGTTAAGAGATTATGAATTCCATCTTGAGAATACATGTCCCATCAACACTAAATGCGGCTGCCCAACATACTGAGGTTTTGACCATAACTTATAGATCTCACTCCTGATATATCAAAGCAACCTACATCTCATGATCAGGTCCATTATTCTCTCAGGATTTAGAGTTGATGTAAATAGAAGTCGTGAGCTTTATTATTCATTTGACAGTCATTAGGAGAATAATAAATCTCACAGCGGTCCAGTTCAATATGTCTTAACTCTTAAAACATATCAACATACCAACTAGAAGTCTCCACTTCCATGATCAAGACAAATCATCTTAGTTGATATGTTATAGTCTTCGCAGATGAAATGCCCAATTTCATCACCGACTACGAACTAAAATTCTGAGTTTACAAAGAACTTGTGATTTATATCTTTCTGTGACTTTTCACATAAATCACATACTATGCATCTCATGGACTAAGATAATGTCCCATTAGTTCATAAATGGTCTCATGCAATTAAACAACTTAATTATTCATGACATGCCAATAAATTGGATTTTAGGGCACAAACCCTAACAAAAGGGTCAAGGAAAAAAGGGCAAGAGATGAAAGTATGTACAATGATTATGATGCATGAGAGGTGCGAGATGAATGAGAAAATGAAGTTCAAGCTTAAGACATGACATACTAAGATGAAGAAACAATGTATGAACCAATGCATAATAAGGATAGCAAGGTGTGTGCAAGAGGTGGCAAAGTGCAATGCATGACCAATGCATGAAAAATGCATATATGGGGCAAGGTGTGTTAAATACACAACCAAATAACCAAACATGTTCCTAATGAGAAAATATGAGAAACCCCAAAGTTTGATACTCATCGGAGTCCAAACAATCGAGAAAATGCCTAAGAGACATTTTATCAAATACCTAGCATGCACACTATGAACAATAATGTGAAACAATGCATGAACGTCATGAAATCTACCCTTAATACATGCTCTTTTTGCCACATGGGGCCAACATTCAAAGCAAATCATTAAAAGAAACCAATCTCATACAAAAATTTGACCAAAAAATAAGTTTTCCCAACCTCTATGATGAAAATCTCAACCAAGAGCACAAAATTCACCAAAACATAATCCAAGGATTCAAAACAAAGAAAAGAGTTTCAAATTACCTTAGAGATGTTAATGGAATTAAAAACTATTCAAATTAATTGGGTTTTGATGTAAAAATAGTGAAAGAGGGGTTTAACAGAGGATGAGAGAGGTTTAAAACAGGTTTCCCACGAAAAGCCCTTTAAAAGGCTGTTTTTGGGCATTTCGTGACTGGGCGAGTCACAAAGTTCAATCGCGAAAATTTCACGAGTCGCGAGTGAGTCGCCAAAGCTTCTAGATGAAACTTGCGACTGGGGTTGGCGACTGGTGAGTCGCGAGCAAGTCGCGAGTGAGTCACGGAAAACTCTAACACCTGTTTTTCAACACAAAACATGTTTAAATACTGGAAAACAATGTAAGCACTAAACATGAACACAAAGAGTGATAAAAATCACTTCCAAAAACATATAAAATGATCAAAAAAATTTTTGGATTGATCCATATATAGTTGAGCACACACACATCACATTTAAACAAGTACAATTGACCAAATGAATAAGGCATTCATTTAACATTAGGCATGTGTGTTTTATGTGTGTATCAAGTGTGGAATAGTCCATAGTCTAGAGTGAAGTTTCAATGATTAATTCAATCAAATCATACACAACTAGTACTAAGTCAAGTGGTTTATCTCAATTATAGAAATGAACATATATGACCTCCCACAAGAAAATGATTACAAATCTTTGAAACTTTTCATTTGACTTCTTTACAAATCATATCAATTGATCTTTTTGAATCAATACATCTCATTTTAGAGAACAATGCCTGAAATTTTTGATATTTGAATTTGATGAATAAGCCTTTGGCTATTTGGGCATCATACATTTTATTTTGGTCGCTTTCCCTTTATCCTAGTCAAATAATAGTATGTGCAATAGGCCTTTGCAACTCAATATCTCTTTTCATTTGGAGATTTACATTTGGTGAGCTCTTTAAGCAAAAACAACAAAATAAAAAGTGAGAAAATATATAGGCACAAGTCTATACATGTCTTAAAACTAACAAGACTATTGACTAATCATTCATAACAAGCTTGAAGATCGATTTACAACAATCACACAAAGATGTCAAGATTTTTCCCACGAAGATATAAGTGCATAAAAAACAAGCTAAGCTCATAAATGCACAAAACCATAAGTACAAAGGTACAAGGCAAAACTCACATATGATATGTGCTCAAACATATACGATCAAACTTTTTGAATTTTTCACTTTTTATGTGGTTTTGGATTTTTTACTCACACAAGACTGAAACATAAAAGTAAGATCAAATAATGCATAATAAAAAATGCAAGATGCATAAATGTATGAAGATATGGCATCTAATGCATGAAGGGTCCATCAAGGATCGAAAGAATTAGATCAAGGACAAAAAGAGCAAAAACTCAACTATAGGAACCCTTCCTTATCCAAACGGAACGATTGTTTGGAATGAGTGTCTCAAGGGAAGTGAGACGAGGGTTGGAATAATGAGAACCGAAGATGCACATAATCAAGGAGTTAAGAGCATTAAACATTTTCTTTAACAACATGCTATTTTCACTTAAAATCGGTTTACTCTTTTTAGCACAATTTCCAAGAAACTCAAGTTTCTCTTCTCTTTTAATTCTTTTAAGAGTAATAAACTTAGAGTAATAAGGTCTTAGATGACCAAAAATACCACAATGGTGACAAACAACGTGTTTAGGTCCACTAGGCTTTTTAGGAAGGGATTTAGCAACATGTTTTTGTTCTCTCTTCAACTTTGAACATTGAGGTCTTATGTGACTGATCACACTACAATGGTGGCAAGTTGGAACAAACTTAAATCCATCTAAAGCCTTAGGTTGAAACCTAAATGGAAGTTTTGACTTAATAGTCTTTCTCTCCACCTTTTGATTTCTTTTATGTGGAAGAATGTACACCGATTTGTCCTTAGAGGTAGAGCACACATTAGGCACAAAATCGGATACCACAACATGATTGCAACATATATTATCATCCATTTTAGTAATAAGTTTAGCAATCAAACACTTGGCATACATCTTAAGAGATTCATTTTCACATTTAAGATCATCAACAAGTTTGTTAGACAAAACAAGTTTAGCATCCAAGTCCATATTCAAACATTCAAACTCTTTTAGCTTTTCAAGAGAAATTTCAGAATTTTTTTTATATTTCACAACCAATTTGTTGAATTCATTGAGCTTAGCAATCAAATCATCATTTTCACAAAATAACTTGCTCAAATTCTTTTGAAACTTCTTAGCATTTTTCTTCAAGAGTTTGTCATTTGGAATATCAACAACATCCAAAGATTCATGTAATATAGCATCACAATCATGAGGATTATCACTCATAGAGGCATTTTCACAAACACATGGCATGTTACACTCATCATTAACCAAATCATACAAAGAGGCATGCAAAGCACAATTCATGGCAAATAAACACAAGGGGTCAAGGATCACACTTAGGTATTTAAACCAAAATAAGTGTATCCGCTCTAATACCAATTGAATGTTCAAAATGTGTATAAAACACCCTTGAACGTTTAGACCCCAAATTTTAAAATATCAATTCAAGCTAATTATCAAACAATTAATGTGCGGAACATGAACATAAGGCAAACACAGAATTGATAAACAATCTAAGCCAAATATAATCACATCCACAACATAAAATAAATGGCAAAGATAAAGGAAAAGAGATGCAAACACAAGGACAACACTCGATGTGTTATCAAAGAGGAAACCGAAACCCTCAGCGTAAAACCTCTCCGCCGCCCTCCAAGTGGTCAATAATCCACTAGAAAATGTAGTTGGGATACATGAATAGCAATATACCCTCCAAGCCTAATCTACCCAGGTACCTAAGCCCTCCAAACTTCTTGCTCCAACGAGGTTGCGCCGAATCTTTTTCTTTTCTAGCTTACCGGATTTCGCTATAACCCATAGCATCAACCAATAACCATTGGTCCCTTCCAAATTACTTCCCTTAGCACCAAATGAACCTTCTCACAGACGTGGGTGTGATGAGAAAAGGGTTTGGTCAAGAACCTCTCAAGGATGTATCAATGGAGAGGAAAAGAGTAGAGGAATTTGAAGAGTCTCTTAGTGAAGATTGGGGATGAGGCAATCTTGTTTTTCTCTAGGGTTTCTCTCACAAAATTCTTTCTGGAAGCTCTACTGATTTCGTGAGTATAAGGGTCTATATATAGTGGTGTGTGTTTGGAATACAAAGAGTCAATTTTGCCAAACAGGGTTGGTTGGCGGCTTGACCTCGCGGCTTGTCCAAGTCACGAGTTCAAGTCGTGAGGTAATGGTATGGCCAACCTGGGACTTTTGCCCTGTAATGTGATAGCTGGTGTGACCCTTCACCTTCCCGCATGCTTCTCTCGTGCACAGCATTTGGCGACTTGCAAGCCGCGAGTCAGTTGTGAGTCCTAGCCGCGAGTCTGTGCTTCTTTGCACAAGGATGAGCAATTCTTCACACTCTCTTCACACACTACCCTTACATGAACCCCACTTAAATACAGAGTTACTAAAAACTAAATTACAAGCAAATAGGCACGGAATAAAGCTAACAAGATGGTTAATAAATTTCAACCTTACAAAATCGAAATAATGCCCAAAAATAGGAATTAATTAAAAAGGTATTTTGCCACCAAAAAAAAAGAAAAAAGAAATGAAAAAGTGACATTCTGTTGTATCTTCATCCTCTCTATTCATCTGCGTTGTCACTGCCGCCACCACCACTATCAACATGTCCACTGTCACCATCATCTCCTCTGCATCTAGTTGAAATTTTATTGATTCTCAATGTGAGTAATATATATATATATATATATATTTAAGGGATGAATTACCATTGTTACCATTAAACACATAAAAATAAATTACATTTTTTATGAAAATATTTTACACTAAAACAAATTGTGCATTAATTAAAAAAAAATTCATACAATTGAACTTATGTTAAATAAAAGTAAAACGTGATTTAGACATTTTGGTCGTTTGTGTAATATATTTGAACTTTTATTCTCATTTTTTGAAATAATTAAATTCCAACCTAATTAGTATTTGAGTTAAGAGATGTAAATATTTTTTTAGAGAGTGAGCACATAATTCTTCGACTGACATGTAGGAAAAAAAAAATCTAATACCATCTTTGGAGAGTCACCTCCCTATCCCTCCCTCCACCCATGTTTGAAAAGTTGTTGATCCATCAGCGTTTACTAATTTTTCGTGAATTGTACCTTTTTTTAGTCTCATTGATTCATATGCGAGCAATTATGAGAGAAGTGATCCACATGGCCACAAATATATTCAAATAGGCAATGAGGTACAAACGTCAAATAGACTTACTTTTATAAGCAACCCTCTTTTGTTTCTCAAATGTAAAAAAATAGGGTAAGTTGATATCTTTGGTAATCTTTGTTGGGTTAAGGATTGACCTGGTTAATTAATTTAATTACCGAAATTGATTAATTAGGTCAAATTGTATGTAAATCGTGAAGGCACTAACAAATCACCAAATAAACTAAGTGCAGCGGAAATTAAATAGACATAGTAATTTGTTGACAAATGGGGAAAACTTTTTACAAGACAAAAACCCCACCAAGTGAATTTCAGGTCACTACTTCCAAGAATCTACTAATCAAGAACAAGCGATTACAAGTATAAAGAATCTTACCACTACTAATCCTATCCCAAAATACTAACCTACAATTGAACATTTGCTCCAATCCCCAATTGGACTTGATTTTGTAGAAGACTTCTTCCTTAGCATGGATCTCAGTATGTGATTAACTTCTTTGCACGGATCTCAATATGTGACTAACTGCTTTGCACGAATCCAAGTACGTGACTAACTTTACAGCAACCTTTTGATTGTTATAGTTCATTTACTGTTGCTTCACATAGAAACACCAATAAGATCTTCAGTATTGGTGCTAAAGACCTTACTTGGTTACAAAACCCAAAGGCATATGAGAAATGTAGCAATATCTCTTTCTTCTGTAGGAGGAAGTCTGGGTTTCAAAAATAAAACCTTATGAAGCTTTCTAGGGTTAGGGTTTTCTTTCTCCACCTCCATATTTAAATAGGAGCTTAACGGGCATTTTAAAAGGGTTCGCTTATTTCTATTAGGTTTACATAAACCTTGGGCTCTCATAATCCTATTAGAATTATACAAACCCATAAACAAATAGCTTTTTAGAATAAAACGTTTTGCTGGCTATATTCTAAAATCCGTCACCTCGATAAATCGAGAGGTGTCGAGCTTGTGTCGAGAATTCTTCATTAAGTCTTGATAGATGCTAGTGTCGAGCTTGTGTCGAAACTAGTGTTGAGCTTCACTTGTTTCTTGGTTCAATCTTGATGTCTTTAATGATACCACTTGTAATGTAAACTTTACATACTTCTTGATACATTAAACCAAATTTAGATCTACCCAGTTACAAGTAAAGTGCATTTTGTCAAAAGATATGCCAATATATAGAAAATATGACCCCTAACAATCTACCCATTTGGCAATCCGTGACAAAACCACAAAAACAATCATAAGAGAATATGACCTTAACAATCTCCCCAATTGATTCATATAGAAAATAAGCCTAGTATAAAGTATTTGAGCCTTGGAAGTTGCTGCAAGAAGAAGGCTCGGAATCTCGACTTGGCTTTAACCCGTCTTCCCTAAAAGGCAATAAATAAGACGCATCAAGGTACCATGTGAAAAATATTGACAAGTTAAATAAATAAGCTCAAGAAAGTCTTATTCACAATGCTAGCAAAATAAAAAACAAGAATATCTCAATCATAGCATGTGAACCAAAGCACAAAGATACACATCTCAAAATATATCATTATCAAGTGTATCAAACTAACTCTCCCCCTAAGTTAGTTACATCAAAAATTTTCTTCTTCCTTTAACATGAAGCTCTCCCCCTAAATCGGTTACTCCCCCTAAGGAATAACATTCAAAACTCAAATTTCTCCCCATTTTTGACACGGTTGTCAAAGGGCATAGAAAGCCAAAAAAAAACTTGATCGAAGACAAATAGAAAACTAACATTAAGAGAATAAGGAGAACAAGGAACCATAGACCTACATGAAAAACATGAAAACAATATGCTATGGACACAAAGGGAAGAAATAAAATGCAAAACATGACTCACACATGAAAGGCATGCAAGAGGAGCTCAATCTACGGGAGGTATCGAGGAAGGTGTCGAGAAAGACTTCGATAGATCGACATAGGTATCGAGCAAACAAAAAAGTGAGAAAATTGAGAAAGAGTTTGATGTATCGAGATGGTATCAAGATGCATAAAACATGAATTTTTCAAAAAGAAAAAACATGAAGTTTATGCAAACATGAAATAATCAATACCATGAACCAACCCAAGTTTAAAAAGAGTTAAACATATGAATGAAAAACTAAAAGCTCAAAATGCCAAAAATATTTTTAAAGCAAAAATACAAATTTTTGTTTAGAAAAAATATACTCACACTAGTAAAAAAGTAACTTTAAATGGTCAAATCACATTGTACCTATACATTGCATCAAAAGTATAAAAGAATTGCGTGTTGTGTGTGAAACTTTTACAAGTAAGCATAAGTATCTCATCATGCAAAAATAATTATATTAGAGAATCTAGAACACTCAAACACAATCATAACCGTTCGATGGGGACCATCACCTTTGAGGTACATCATATGACTCCCACATTTTCTAGAAACACGCTTGCAACCATATTTAAAAGTGTTAGGTTCTAAGACTTTAGGAACTAATGTATTAGAACTTCAATTTGTATTATGTTGGCAAATCATGATCAAAACATAGAGTCTAGGTTTAGACTTGCTCAAAGTATGTCTATTTGTAAAATTGGAATTGAGTGATTGCAGAATTTATTAGAATAAATCTGCAAGGCTTGATCGATCAAAAATTAGACTCAATCGATTGAAACATGTGCAGATTTATTTTTCTGCAGAATTCCAGTTCAACCCAAACTCTACTAAACGTATTGGGTTTCAAGTAAAACACTCCTAGTATATATAGGAAACTCTAAAACGTTTTTATAAGTTTTTGAAGAGATTAGAGTGCCTCTTGTGCCTCTTTTGCATTTAGGGTTTTGTACCCAAAAGCTCTTTAAGGTTGTTGCTCTTTATGCTATGTGTGTGAATCTTCTGTAAGATCTAGAGGTGTTTACCTTCACACATACTTAGAGTTTCCAAGATTCAAGATTATGTTAAGAGTTTGGTGATCGATTTAGTTGCAGATTCAAGAGCTTAAAGATACACAAACGGCAGTGCCTGTACTTGCTGGGAATCCAAGAAAGAAGTAGTTCGTGGACTTGGAGCTATCATGGGGTCGTGGTAGTAAGTTTTCTACTCGAGATAGCAATAGAATGTTAGTGGTCTAAGTCGCTATTATGTAAACTTCAATTCTTTCATAGTAGATTCAGTTTTACCTTGAGGATAGCTAGGTTAAATCCTCCCCAGGTTTTTTACCCATTTGGTTTTCCTAGGTCATCATATCTTTGTGTTCTTTATTTTCCACACTTTACTTTGATATGATATATTTGTGTTAACCTAGATCTGAAATCTGACTAAGTAATCACTTGGCTAATTTACTAGGTTAATCTGTATGTGTTTTAAGGGGTCTAAAAACGTACAAAAAGCATCTGATTCTTTTTGCATTTCTTAATGTTTGCTTATTTTTCTTTTAAGCATAATGAAGTGTATCGTGCATAGGTATACAAGAGAGAAAAGAAATACCCTTTTAATTTTTTATTCAAACATCTTTTTCTTGTTGTGCAAGTGCTACATCTTACCAAGCACGACTTTATGAATTGCATATAGATATTTATGAATGACAAGTTTTAGTAGTAAGATATTTATTTATGCCTTTCTCTTAGGATTTTTTAGTCTTTCCCGTCAAAAAGAATGATATAGATATGAATGATAAAATAATAACCAAATCATACAAATCACGCAACAAGCCACAAAGCTCACAATGCTTAGTTGTGCATGAAGATGCTCATCCAAGTTACAAGAGATACAAAATTAAGAAACCTTATTTCATTGGCCATTCAAGATACACAAGTACCAGTATACACAACATACATTATTTTTGTATTTTTCATATTTTTCAAAATTTTCAAAATTTTTCTTTTCTAGAAAGCAATAAAAGAAATAATAAAAAAATTCACACGCAAAAATAAATAAATGCAAAACAATGCAATGCATGAAAGCATGATTCCAAAAACATATAAGAAATCAAGCATGAAAGTCCTACTTTGGATGGGAAGAACTAAACTAGAGGAAAAACAGAAAGACAGTTAAGTCTTAAGATCCCTTCACCCACACAGCACAGGCTTTGGATGTGAAGATGAAAAGGCACGTGTTCCAATATGTCTACTAAAGGATATAGAGGAATTAGAATTCCCCTAAAATTGAGTTAAAAAGCTCAAAGCTTTTAATAACTCACCAAGAATAAGTACAAAGTCTTTAGACAAAGGATGAGACCTATTAGACACTCGCTTATGAGGAAACAACTTGAAACAATTAGGGCGAGTGTGACCAGAAGCACCACAATGGTGACAAACATGAGTAGTTTTAGAACTACTGATGTAGAACAGATAGCACAGACTTTGTCGAAGCAAAAAGGACGTTGAAAGTCACAGTGCAAGCTCAAGGGGGAGGAGTGCTATTAGAGGCCATCAGGGCAATGATGTTGCAATTGTATGAAATTTAGCAGGTTGAAGGGAAATGACATTTTGATCCAAACTCAGTTGCCTTAAGCGTCGCCTAAATTAGGCAAATTCCTTCGTGAAGGCCCCGAAAACAGTGTTTTTACTATTTATAGTAATATTTGTTTTTCCTTAATAACTTTTATTTTAAAAGTTAGAATAAGATCCCATCTATTTTGATATATCTCTTAGAGATAGTATTTTCAATTTCTGCAATTCTTTAAATTTTGCTATTTTTGGAAAACATTACTATTTTGCGGCCTAATTACGTGATTAGAGCGAATAAGGGTTTTTGGGCATTTTCCTAGCCGCCCAAGGGTTTCTTTTTACTATTTAAAAATATTGTAGCCTCCAGGCTACGTAGTTGAGTTTTCAGATTTATAAAAATATAGACTTTGTCTATTTCTCTCTGGTAGATTCTTTAACCCTATCACGATAACGTGTTTAGTTTCTTTTTTTCCATTTAGAAAGCAACGTGTTTGATTTCTGGTAATTTTTGCGACATTAATTGTATCAGAGACTTGATTTATCCTGGTGTTATACTGAGAACTGAGTCCTATTAATTTATAACATTTGTTTTCACTAGAATTTTGAAATTGCATGCGCATTAAAATATTATAAATTCCATTGGCATCACATGACATCTGAAACTCTGAGTCAACGGTTATTCATTTTCAAGGAGTTCCTCATTTTGTCATGGTATTGGTAGTTAGGCCTTTGCTTTATATCCGTTGTTTTATAAACTGCTTGGTCCATGAAAGATTTTGTGCTAGACATTCGCAATCAAGCCAATGATTAACTTTGTAGGTTTTAGTTAACTCAACTAGTAAAGTCTTTGATAGTTAAATAGGAGATTTAGGGTTCAATCCCTACCTACACTAAAAATAGATTGGTGTTTTGAACTGATAATAAATAGCTATCATTAGGAGTAGACGCCATAGGTTGAAACTCTCAAAAAAAAAAAAAAAAAAACCAACGATTTTTGCAAAAATTAAGAAGTGTTGAGTATTTTTTTTTTTTTTAATATCTATGCAATATGCCAATATCTCACTTGTTTTAAGAGAGAAACATGCTATAAAATGAAGGCAATGCATGATAAGATGCAACAGCAAATGTCCTAAGCATTGGAAGAATTTATGCATGGACATGTTATAATGCTTATGCATGAGTACCCCTCTTCACCCACCCATCACGTGCGTTTAGGGTGATATCCTTGACGAATTGGGTACGAGAGTTTGGACTTTCAAACCTTCTGGTGAAACTCTCCAAGAAATTAGTGAAGGCACCGATCATTTTCATCACGTCCATCATTCCTAGATCACGGTTTTGACTTCTTGGTTGCTCACCACCCCAAGACCTCATGTCATTTCTCCTTCCTCGTGACCGCGATGCGCTTGCATTGTTGTTTGATCTCAGCTTTTAACAGTTGGGTCTGGTATGTCCCTACAATCCGCAATAGTGACACACATAATCCATTCTAGGACCCCGTTGTGATCTGGGAGAGATCTTCCTCTGGTTTCATGTTTGAACACAGATTGATTTCGGGGCTTATTTACCACCTATTGATCAGTCACATTTTTCTTCTTTTCAGCCGTAACTTTCTCAGGAGTCGACTCTTAATCGTATCTTTGGTCTTCACAAACTTCACTTCTTTGATGACTTTGGCTAATGAGTTGCTCCCTCCAGTATATCCCAACCCGAACTTGTCTGAGGAAGGTTTTTGAGATGAGATAACATCATCTAACTTCTGGGAAGAGACTCTTTCTACCTTGGCATGAGCTTGCACTACCTCCTGCTCAAAAAACCTCACCTTCGTAAAGCTTCCGACAGCTCGCCATTTAGTGTCTCAATCTCACACTTCGCCTCTTTATAACGCACCATAAGACTTTTGTAATCTTCCTCAGCCCTCTTCATCTTTTTAATGGCTGCGTTAGCCACTTTTGCATATCCACCGGTCTTCTCAAGAAGGGAATTATAAGTCTCTTGCAGACCCATTTCTTCTCCATCTACCTCATCTTCAGATTCCTCAACTATTCCAATTGATTCCAAATCAGAGTGCTCACCAAGCTCCTTCAGAAGTGCCCCAAATCATCCGAGGAATCCACATGAGCAATGGTCATAAAGGCGGAGTAGTTTCCCTCTCTGTCACAGCTCTTTTTCGAGTCAGAATCAGAAGAGTCTGAATCACTGAGCGTTGTGGTATAAGCCTTGCCTTTTCCCCTAAGAAAATTTGGACACTCCTTCTTTAGATGTCCATGGCCATTGCACTCATAACACACAATGTCTGAAGAGGATTGAGAATCCTTTCCTTCTTTCCTCTTAAACTCTTTCATGTCACCTCTAGAAGATGAAAACTTCCCTCTTTGAAAGGTTTCCCACTGTTCTTCATCTTCAGAAATTTGCGGAAGTTTTTCGCAAGAAATGCTACTTCCTTCTCCACTCCATCTTCTTCGGAGGAATCATCTATTCTTTCGGTGATGGTTTTAAGAGCAAGCGATTTACTCGTCTTGTGGGAAGGCAGTCCCAGCTCATATTTGGAGAGACCCAATTAGTTCTTGGATTTTGATCTTATCCAAGTCTTTACTCTCTTCTATGGCTGTAACTTTTTCTTTAAAGCTCTCTGGTAAAGACCTCAAAATTTTTCTCACCACCTTAGTATCTTCAATCTTCTCCCCAAGATTGAGTTTAGCAATTACAATTTCATTGAGCTTCCCATAAAATGAATCAAATGATTCATCATCCCCATCTGAGCTCTTCAAATTTGGTGGTAAGCATATGAAATTTTGTGTCCTTAACTTTCTTTATACCCTCATATGTCGTCTCCAAAATCTCCCAAGCTTCCTTGGCTACTATTATATGAGAGATCCTGTAGAATTCATCAAGAGACATACCACAAAAAATAGCATTTAACGCTTTACTATTAGCATTGGCTACTGCGAGAGCTGCCTTATCCCAAGTGGACTTAGGATCCCTAGCTTAGTCCAACCTATCTCAACTGCATCCCAAATCCTCTCATCAATAGATTTCAGGAATGCTTTCATCCTTACTTTCCAATAAGCATATGTTATCCCATAAAAAATGAGGGAACAACGAAGAGAGTGTCCATGCTCCATGACAAGGGGTCAAGGATCACCTCAGAGTATAAACTCAAACAGTGTACCTGCTCTGATACAACTTGAAAGTCAAAATGTGTAAAAACACCTAACGCATTTAGACCCCAAATTTTAAAATTAATCAAGCTCAATTATCATAACTTAATATAATGTGCGGAAATGAAATGCAACAGATGAACAAATAAGACATCTAATCACAAAACTAAACACATCCACACATAAATAAATATGCAAAGAGTAAGGAAAAAGATGCAAACACAGACAACACTCGATGTGTTATCAAGAGGAAACCAAGAACCCTCGGCGAAAAACCTCTCCGCCGCCTTCAAGGGAAATATCCACTAGAAATAGTTGGGATACATAGTTAGCAATAAACCCTCCAAGCCTAATCTACCCGAGTACCTAACCCTCCAACTTCTTCTCAACAAGGTTGCGAATCTTCTTTCTAGCTTACCGGATCCGCTATAACCATGACATCCCAATAACCATTGCTCTTCCAAATCTTCCCAGCAGCACCAAAACTCTCAACACTTTAAGATGATGAGATAAGGTTTGGCTAAGAACCTCTCAAGGATGATCAATGGAGAGGAAAAGAGTGAGGAATAAAAGAGTTTAGGAAAGTGGGGATGAGGCAATCTTGTTTTTCTCTAGGGTTTCTCTCACAAAATTCTTTCTGGAAGCTCTACTGATTTCGTGAGTATAAGGGTCTATATATAGTGGTGTGTGTTTGGAATACAAAGAGTCAATTTTGCCAAACAGGGTTGGTTGGCGGCTTGACCTCGCGGGTGTCTCGTGGGAAGGCCTTACCCATGAGATACTCGCGAGACACAGCTGTTTCCACTGGCCTGACTCTTCGCATTCCAGTATGTGCAGGGCACATGTTTTACTTTGCGGGAAGCTAGGTCGCGACATACCCGCGAGAATTCTTCAGTCTTCAAATGCTTGAGTCTTCACACTCTCTCTCTATCACACAACCCTTACAACAAATCCCACAATAGATACAGGGTATAAACAAATGATAATAATTACAATCAAATTTGGCACGGAATAAAAGCCAACAAAATACACAGTTGTAAATAACAACTTTACAAACACATTAATAATGACTTTGTATGTTGAATAATCACGAAAATTATAAATTCATCCATAAAAAAACTAAGATTTGCATCATATGAAGTAATTTGCAGGTCATACATCGCTAAGTCTATACTAACGAAACAAATATATTTAAGTTTTGACCCAATATATTTAAAAAGTTCAATAAATGTTTAATTAGCAACCAAATACCAAATTATTTATCAAAACATATGAAAAATATTTTCCAAGTTCTAAGTTCCAAGTTTGAAATCCAAAATAAGTTAGCAAATGGAAACTAGCTAACTATAATATGAAATCCAAAAGCAAGATGAATATTAAGGGAAGTGAACATTTAATTTTCCCATTCTAAGGTTCTTATAACCACCGTCCTAAATTCCAAATCATTGTCATTCATTTCATCATCTATGTAGACATTATATATTTGTATACTAGATCTACAAAAGACATCAAGATACAATTTCACACTCAACTATTCAAGTTATACCACTCAGCAGCAATTAAAGAGCATGTTAAAAAAAATCAATCAATCAATATACAAATACAAGCATAACTAATAAAATTATATATAAAAAAGTATTTTAGTAATATATATAACACAAATTAGTATATTGATTAAATAAATTTAACAACATTATAGCTTAAAAGCCAGCAAAGCCAACATCAATTTCTTCATTTAGAAATGATGAAACATTCCTTCGTTTTGATTACAAGTGAACTAGAAACTAAAAAACATTTGCTTAGGTTAAAATAATTTTATAAAAATAAAATAAAAGGTCATAGCATCACAACATGAAAAAATAAAAACCCTTAAAGTTTCATCAAAACCAAAAATTTACCCCATAAAAAAAAAAAAAAAAAAAAAAAAAAAAAACCAAAATTTATGTTTTTGGTAGGATTGATAGGATCAGTAGGATCCCATATGATCTTATGATCCTACCATTTTTATGATCTTAATGCGATCCTAAATGTTTTGGTAAGGTTGGATTGTAAAATCGTGCGATCTTATGATCTAGATCGTGATTTTGACAACCATGCTGCGATGTGTACCGAGTTATGTTAATAAATATTGATTATATGAGTGAATATGGCATCTATATGAGTCAATTCTAATTATTTAAGTGAATATTGAATTTTATATGTTCCTTTCTCCCTTACAGGCGCATCGTAAGCACACAGAGTTTTGAACAAGAGGATAGAGATGTATGATGAGTTGGCCCTTGTAGTAGATAAGGATATGGCCACAGGTAGCTTTGCTAAGTCATGCGTTGATCTTGACACATAGCAAGAGAATGATGATGACACTGAGAATGTGGCCAACAATGGTGAGGAGGGTGTGTGGATAAGGGGGACAAGGGGAAGAATGTGGTAGAATCGTCCACCATCGGGTCCACAACTTCAAAGTCCCACAAGAGAGGCCGTGCACCTCCTGGTAATGATAGTGTTTTCACTGATCTATCTGATCAGCTTAAGGAAATTGCTGTGGCCTTGAAAGAAATCAACTGGGGGTCTGTTGATTACACCAATCTTTACTCTGAGGTGATGGCCATGGTGTCGGATCTCACAACTGCTTTTGACCATCTATGTGAGAATAAGAAGGCAACTAGGGGATTTCTAGTCGAGAATACTAAGTTAAGGAAGCTTGGATGGATATTTTTTTTGTTTACTCAGCTCTGACGACTCTATTTGGTGTTTACTGTGATGGTAGTTTTTCTTTTTGGTAATATCCCGTAGTACTAGTATTCACCTTTGATTGTAACATATATGTGACAATATTTTGTTATCTGTAAACATCGACTCGTATAAGCAGGCTATGTATGTATTTCTAACATTGGACATACGATGATGGTAAGTATAACAGTTACGTACCTTGATTGTAGGATGTAGTATTTTATGTGCTTGGGATGATACAATCACTCAAGTTATGTATATTCTGTGTAAGCATTTAGGGCACATGTGTATTGTTTAGATACCACGTGTAGGTATCATTTTTTATAAATCATGGAGGCTCACCTTCAATGGTGAATGCTACATTATGTGCTTATTGACATGAATACTATGAAAATATTTATTGGATGCTTTTTGTTCATGTTAAAGTGGATGAGTACAATATTTGTGTAGATTGTTACAGGAATGTAGGTTTTTATTTGCTGTTCATTTCATATTTTCTGAAATTTTTTGAACAAACTAAACATGAGAAAATGAATACAGTAAAACTATTTTTGGAGTAGCCAAACACTAGAAATCGTTTTCTGCCCTGTTTTCCATGGCGCAACCAAACACATTGAAAGCATTTTTCTTACCGGAAAATATTTTCCCTTGAATCCATTTTACACTCGGAAATGAATTTACATAGAGCCAAACGCAGCCTCAATGTAAAAAGCTGATTGTGAAACTCTTACTTTAATTTGGAAGCTTAGGTGTGTAACTCTATCTAAGAAGACTTGTTAGTTGTTATCTAAAATATTTTACAAAAAATAGATTTTTATTTTATATTTTTTGTTGATGCGTTATAACTGTTAAAAAATTAGTTAAAAATTATTTATATTGATTTCTTATATATATATATATTTATGTTTTCGGCAATGTTTAGTGGGAAATAATTAGCACTCAATTGAATTTGTTTTCATTAACTAACGTTTTCTATAATTCTATCATATTAAACATAACAAAATGTAAGAAATGTTTTTTATGGAAACAAATAAAGTCTAAAAAAAAAAAAATCATATTGTGGTGTGTTTGGATGAACTTGTTTTCGTAATCCACAAAGACAAAGTTAAAAAGATTACACAAGTACAGATAATAAGGAACGGTTCAGCAATAAGGTTGTAGGTTGATACATACAATTTAGCCAGGGGCCGCGCACATATTCAGTGGATTAAAATGAACNACTCTTATTGAGCCTGTGAAAAATCATTTTAATGTAATTCAGGTATGATTTTTGATCAAATCGAAGTCAAATCTGGTTATTAACTTAAAACAAATCCTTTTTGTAATTGGATCAGTTATTAGACCAGCCTAATTGGGCTTTAGTATGTGGTTTCAAATGAGATGAAAGGAAAATAAAAACATTAGTTGAGCATTTTTTAAAATTTATGCAATATGATAATATCTCACTTGTTTTAACTCTTATTGAGCTGATGAACAATCATTTTAATGTAATTCAGTTATGAGTTTTAGATCCAATCGAGGTCAAATATAGTTATTGGCATAAAACTAATCCTTTTTATAATTGGATCAGTTATTAGGCCAACTCAATTGGGATTTAGCATGTGGCTTCAGATGGGACCTGTCAACTCTTAACAAACTCAAAGTTACCATTAATTATATTTTATTCTACTATAAAAATATAATTGCACTCTAGCTTTTCATTAATAAATTATTTATCCCCAAGACTTTATTATTTTACATTTGATCCTTCCATGAAATCACTCATAGTGAAACAAAGTCGTAAAAGTTACCATCACTTTGTAAATCACTTAAGCCTATTTACTAGAGTCTCCAATTTAATCTTTTGATAATTTTTATATTTTTGAAATCTAATTTCATTAACTCTCTATTTGTTTTAGAATTAACGTTTTTTGGAAAATTGGTCATTTTCTAGAGAACATTTTTAGAAAACTATCTCATTTTTTGATGTTTGGTAACGACCTTGAAAATGACTTGAGAATGTTTTCTAGTGTTTGGTATGCATAAAGAAGAATGGTGAAGATTGAATAATTCTTTGTCATTTCTTGGCGGGTTATAACTAAACTCTTTGAAATGGTAATGAACACCGCGATAAATGGAGATAAATTCCTTTTCGAACTCCATAACCAGAATCACCAAGATAATATTTACCTACACGTTTATAGTCAAAAAGGGAAAGAAATCACTCCCAAAGCTGGTATCTCTAATAAAATCACTTTCTAGCCCTATAATTCCATTAGGAATTTTTAATCCCCTACACCTAGATAATGTGTCATTTAAGACACATGAGTCATGTGCACTTCCTTCCCATCCAACGAATACATAAGTGAATTTTAAGTCAAAGGTAGAAGCAGCAAGGACATTTTGTGTTGTTCCATCCTTTTGGCTGTGAAACCTTCCTTGAATTTGAAGTGGAACAGATGCACGAACATGAGTTCCATCAATTGCTCCCACACAATCCTAATTATGACCAATATAGGTCACATTCCTTTTACATCTTTATACGTATATGTTAGGTTCTAAAGGTTAGGAATTTATGTATTTAGAACTCTAATTTTAATATTGGCAAACATGATCAAAAATAATATTTAATCTTGTTTAACCTTGCTCAAAGTTGATTAATTATTGTAAAGTTGGAATTGAGAGACTGTAGATGCATTGGGTATTTCGGTCTGGCTCGATTGATCGAAGAATAACTCGATCGATCGAAAGTCGACCAGATTGCGTTTTCTGCAGTTTTTCCAACTCAGCCCTAACTCATTAAACGTTTAGGGTTTTATGTTTTTGCCCTAGGTATATAAGGCAAAACCTAGCCACGTTTTTAGAGTTCTCCAGTTTATTGTTGCTCATACATTGCTGTTTTGTGTAAATCTCTTGTGAGATCTAGAGGAGTTTCCTTTACACAAAGCTTAGGGTTTTCAAGATAGAGATTACTTCAACATTTTGATGATCAACTGGTTGCTACCATTGAAATTAAAGAATATCAAGCGTGGGTGCTTGTAGCTGATTGAAGAATTCAAGAAAGAAGGAGTCCGTGGATTCGGAGCTTGCACGAGGTCATGTCAGTAAGTTCTACTGGTAGGTAGATTAGGAAGTCGAGCGGGGAGCTTGTAAGTCCTTTTGTATGAACTTCGATTCTTTCATAGTGAATTCGTTTTGCCTTGAGGATTGGTGGGTAAAATCCTCCCCAGGTTTTTTACCGTTTGGTTTTCCTGGGTGATCATATCTTGTGTTATTTATTATTCCGCTGCTTATATTCTTGATATGATTGTTTGATTGTTTTAACCTAGAATTGCTTAATTTGACTAAGTAACAACTTGGCTAATTAACTAGGCTACTCAATCCGTTGTGTGTTAAGGGGTCTAAAACCTTCAAGTGTATCAGAACAGGTAGCTCTTTTGTTTGAGATTTTTTGATCTCTGAGCTGATCCTTGACCCCTGTGTCATGGAGTATGGACACTCTCTTGTTGTTCCTCCTCATTTGATGGGAATAACATGCTTATTGGAAAGTAAGGATGAAAGCATTCCTTAAATCCATTATGAGAGAGTTTGGAATTCCGTTGAATACGGATGGGAGAAGCCCACTACTCCGTGAGTGAGTGGCAAACTTCTGAAAAAGAAGCAGCTGGTTCAATAGCAAAGCTATGAATGCCATCTTCAATGCTGTTTCTATGGAGGAATTTAAGAGATCTTAATGTTGAGGTTGCTCTTACTGCTTGGAAAATCCTCCAAATGTGCAAAGGCACAAAGGCAGTTAAGATAAACAAACTGCAGCAATTAACTTCTAGTTTGAGACATTAGGATGTCTGATGATGAATCCTTTGATGAATTTTATGCCAAACTGAATGATATTGTTAATTCTGCTTTTAATTTGCACATATTCAGTGGATTAAAATGAACTCCTGCCTTCAAAATATATATATATATATATAAATTTTTTTTGTTAGTTTAATACTTTAATTTATTCATAAAAATATTTTTGCACACTCTAACTTAAATTTTGCACACTCTTATTACAAGTATTTCCAACTCTACCAGTAAAAAGTAAGTGTTTGTGAATTGTAAGTGTCATTATTTTTTATAAATTTATATTATGTGTGTGAGTGTGTCTAATATTGATTGTGTATATACTTTTTGTTATAATGTTATTTGTGTGAATTATGATGTGTGTGGATGTTTGTGCGTACAATATAAATATAATATAAATTTATATAACTTAATAATTAGGAAATCGAGATGGTTTGTTACATGTGTGTGCATTGTTATCATGTTATAATAACTTTTTGTTATAAAGTTAGTAAAATTCAAGAAAAAAATTATAAAATTAGTGATTATCCAAGCATTTGATTGGTTAAGTAAACACATAGTGTATAATTTTATATATGAATGAGTGTAATTGTGTATGTCAATAATTAATACAAAGTTCTTCCTCAAACAAAAATAATAATAATAAATTAATACAAAGTCTATGCGTTTAGTTTAGTCATTTAGTTTAAAATATTTTTTATAAAAATAATAACAAATAGATAATAACAACCGCATAAAAATAAAAATATTAGATAAACTTGACAAAATAAAATGGTCTTAGGCTTAGGGCTATCCACGGGTCGGGCCGGGTCGGTTTTGGACCCAACTCGGAACTAACCCGCCGGCATCGGGTGAAAGGAGGAGGGATCCAAAACCGACTGCCGGCGTTAATCGGTCGAGTCAGTTCGGGTTTTGGTGATGCTTGGGTTAGTTCGGTCAGTGGAGAGAAGTCGCCAGATCTTGCAAATATCGTCGGAATCTTCAAAAACTGCATTGGAATCTTCAAAAACTCACTCCATTTGCATCGAAAATCACTAAGATCACGAGATCACCATAGGATCTTGTTAGGTTCTAATGGTTTAGGAATTTATGTATTTAGAACTCTAATTTGTAATATTGGCAAACCATGATCAAAACAATATATTTAGTCTTGTTTAACTTTGCTCAAAGTTGATTAATTATTGTAAAGTTGGAATCGAGAGACTGTAGATACATTGGGACATTTCGGTGTGGCTCGATCAATCGAAGAATAGACTCGATCGATCGAAAGTCAACTAGATTGCGTTTTCTGCAGTTTTTCCAACTCAGCCCTAACTCATTAAATGTTTAGGGTTTTATGTTTTTGCCCTAGGTATATAAGGCAAAACCCTAGCCACATTTTTAGAGTTGCTCCAGTTGTATTGTTGCTCATACATTACTATTTTGTGTAAATCTCTTATGAGATCTAGAGGAGCTTTCCTTTACACAAAGCTTAGGGTTTTCAAATAAAGATTACTTCAACATCTTGATGATCAACTTGGTTGCTATCATTGAAGTTTAAAGAATATCAAGCGTGGGTGCTTGTAGCTGATTGAAGAATTCAAAAAAGAAGGAGTCCGTGGATTCGGAGCTTGCACGAGGTCATGTCAGTAAGTTCTACTGGTAGGTAGCATTAGGAAGTCGAGCGGGGAGCTTGTAAGTCCTTTTGTATGAACTTCGATTCTTTCATAGTGAATTCTGTTTAGCCTTGAGGATCGGTGGGTAAAATCCTCTCCAGGTTTTTTACCGGTTTGGTTTTCCTGGGTGATCATATCTTGTGTTATTTATTATTCCGCTACTTTATATTCTTGATATGATTGTTTGATTGTTTTAACCTAGAATTACTTAATTTGACTAAGTAACAACTTGGCTAATTAACTAGGCTACTTAATCTGGTTGTGTGTTAAGGGATCTAAAACCTTTCAAGTGGTATCAGAGCAGGTAGCTCTTTTGTTTGAGATTTTTTGATCTCTGAGCTAATCTTTAACCCCTGATGTCATGGAGTATGGACACTTTCTTGTTGTTCCTCCTCACTTTGATGAGAATAACTATGCTTATTGGAAAGTAAGGATGAAAGCATTCCTGAAATCTATTGATGAGAGGGTTTGGAATTCCGTTGAATACGGATGGGAGAAGCCCACTACTCCTGTAAATGAGTGGCAAACTTCTGAAAAAGAAGCAGCTGGTTTCAATAGCAAAGATATGAATGCCATCTTCAATGCTGTTTCTATGGAGGAATTTAAGAGGATCTCTAATGTTGAGGTTGCTCATATTACTTAGAAAATCCTTCAAACTGTGCATGAAGGCACAAAGGCAGTTAAGATAAACAAACTGCAGCAATTAACTTCTAAGTTTGAGAACATTAGGATGTCTGATGATGAATCCTTTGATGAATTTTATGCCAAACTGAATGATATTGTTAATTCTGCTTTTAATTTGGGTGAAATCTATGATCAACCTAAAATTGTTAGGAAGATACTTAGATCTTTAATTGAAAACTTTAGACCCAAAGTGACTACCATTACTGAGAGTAAGGATGTGGACTCCATTCCTGTTGATGAGCTTGTAGGATCTCTTCAGTCCTATGAGTCTGACTTACCCAAAACAAACAAATCCAAATCAATGGCTCTTAAGTCTGTTGATGATATTGAGGTTGGTGGATTTGATGATGAGCTCTCTGCTATAGAGATAGCTTACCTTGCCAAGAATTTTAGAAACTTTCTGAGAAATACAAATAGAAGGACAAGAGGTACAAACACTGTTGAACCCAGAAACTTTAGGAAGAATGATCCCACCAAAGTTAATAACTTTGAAAAACCTAGAGAAAAAGTAGGTCAATCTTCAAACAATTCTTTGGGTGCTCAGTGTTTTGGTTGTCAAGGGTATGGTTATGTTAAATCTGAATGTCCTACATTCTTCAGAAATAAAGGTAAAGCTATGGCTGTAACCCTTAGTGATAATGAGGTTTCTGATGATAAGTCTGAATGTGACGAGGATGGAAACTTCATTGCTTTCACTGCTACTGCTGTAGTCAATAAAAGCATATCTGTTGAGGAGAACCCTTCTGATAGGGAACTCTCTGAGGATGCAGATCTTCAAGAGGCGTATAATAAACTTTGCAAAGTTGTTGCAAAGGATGCTATGAATGTTGAACTTGGCCTGAAGAAAATTGATTCTCTTAAGCTTAAAAGGAAAAATTTGCTTGTTAAACTTTTTTATGCTAATGATCTTTTGAACCATGTGAAATCTGAGAACATGCTTTTACTTGATAAAATTAAAACTTTAGAACATAATTTATCTGTTGCTAGATCTGCTAGTTCTAAACTTGATCACATGTTGAATGTTCCAAAGTATTTTTCTGATAAATTTGGTTTAGGATATGTTGAAAGCATCTTTGATTCTTCACCACATTCCACGAACTTTGTTCCTTCTTCTTCTTCTGAACCTTTTATGAGTGAAATTGTGAGTGAAACTGTCAAACTCCCTGTGAATGAGGTTGTTAAACCCATAAAAGTTTCACCACCTAAGAAGATTAGAGTTGACCTATGAGAACCTAAACCTAAGGATTCTATCCATTCAAAGGACAAGATGCATG
Source organism: Quercus suber (assembly GCF_002906115.3). NCBI lineage: Eukaryota > Viridiplantae > Streptophyta > Magnoliopsida > Fagales > Fagaceae > Quercus > Quercus suber. The sequence goes on along the minus strand of NW_027069550.1, from coordinate 1,619,715 downwards.
GTAAACCAGCTTGGGTTTGTCATTATTGTGAAAAATTTGGACACATTCGTCCTAACTGTTACAAGCTTCAAGCTGCTAAGAGAGCAAATAAACCAAAGGTACTTGTGCCTCAAGCACAAGATCCTATGGCACTTATTGGTGAATTGGTTAAGGCGTTGAACCTTTATTTCAATTTTGAAGTTGGAAATTATGCGAATGTGAATAAGAACTCCAATGCTCATGGTGCATCTAAAAGGTTTTGGATGCAAAAGACTCGACCTAATTGAGTCTTTTTGACATGGTCCTTTTGCTTCATTGCTCATTCCTTTGTGACCATTGTTATTTGTTTTTTTTTTTTTGTGTTTTTATTTATTCTAGGACTTGCATTGCATTACATTCATGCATTTCATTCTATGATTTATTTGTTTTCTTTTTAATAATTAAAAAAAAAAGGGAAGGCAAAAGAAAGCAAAAACGTGTTTGACATTATTTCTTTTGGTTTTTGAAAACAAGGTTGGTCAATTTAGTTACACATAACATGTCTTATGTACCTTGTTTAGCTTTGATGAGTTTATTTATTGCACTTAACTAGTTGGAACTTTATAGTGCATGTTGTGTGGGAAAGATGTTTATGGTTGTTGATCACTTTGTCTTGACCTTGAAGTCACATGTTATTTGACTGTCGGACTTGATCCTTTTGAGAAAGGCATAAATAACTATCTCACCACTGTTCACTAGCCAATCATGAACACCTTAGTACATATCATAAGATTCTGTGCTCGAGAAAGTGTAGCACATGCACAAAAAGAACATAAGGTGTTACCTCGGCTTAATTGTTTAATGCTTAAAATTGGTGTGTAGTATTAGGCTTGATGCTATCTCACATAAATAAAATTGGTGTGTATTATTAGGCTTGATGCCATCTCACATAATAATAAGGCAAAAATACAAGAAACTTATATGATTGCAAGCTTTTGTTCTAGGAGATGTGGGAGTTATAGGATGTAACTTTTTAGGTAATAGTCTCTTTTAAATTCTATATGATGGATTGTGTAGACTTTGTGATTAATTGCTATTCACATATCACCTCACATGTATCTCAAGTTTTTGCTAGTTGCACACACTACACAAGTTATTCTTTGGTAAACTTTATACATGTTATTGTATGTGTTTTTGGTCTGACCAACCAAGTTTGAAAATACTTTGAGAATTATGCAAAACATTTTTTTTTTGCTTAAGGATTTAAAAACAAGAATGGCTGAAATTTTCTTTGGAGAAACTGGGATTAAAACTTAGGTTTTTGAAAAAGCATTCCATCTCATACTCATGCATTTTTTCAATTAGTTTAATGCTTTGAGGAGTTGTTTTCAACATATGGTTTGTGATTTTCAAAACTGTGATTTTTCTCAAAACTTTTGTGAGCCTTTGCCCAGTTCGATCGATCCATTCTGATTTTCGATCGATCGAAAAAGTACTTTAATTTATTTAAAAATGACTGTTTGATTCGATCGATCAAATGTATTTTTCGATTAATCGAAAATCGTGAATCAGATTTTTTAAAACACTGTTCTTAACTAATTCAAACACTTTTTCAAAAAGTTTTCAAACTTTTCTTTCTCTCTCCGACTCGGCAAGGCTAAAAGTCTAAATTTTTGTCGTTTTCCTCCAGATTTTTTGCAAGGTTTCTCTTTCCTCAAGCTGGTATGACTATCTTACCCTTTCTTTTGAGTTTATTTACATTTTTTCATGCATTTTTCATGAATTATTCTTTAAATTTTCAGACCTTTTTCTTTTTGGGATTTTTCTTGATTCAAGTCTAATTTTGTGTAATTGATCAATGGGTTTTTGTGGGGACATGCTATAAACATGATCTTGATAGTTTAATTTGATCAATTTTGGGTTTTGTGAGAAATTGAAAATTCTAGGGCTTGTAATTGATCCAAATTGGGGATTTTTGTTCAATTGGGTTTAATTAATGAAATTGGCTTGTTGTTTTGATGAAATTGGTTATTCTAATCTGTTTTCAATAATGTGTGATGATCAATTCATCATTTTGTTTCAAAAATTTTCAAGTGGTTTTTCAAAGTTTTTAGGGTTTTTGTTAGAAACTCTATGTTCAAGCCAATTTTGTGAAATTGAACCTAATTAGAACTGTGTATACTGCATTAGTTCATGCATTACAACATTGTTATTGTTCATGCATCATATCAATTTTGTTCTATTTTTATTGTGCTAACTTGCAGTCTGCCCTTGGTTTTGTTTTATTCTTTTCTTTTGGTTTTCTCTTTGTGTCTCTGTCATTTCCTTAGCATCATGCTTAGGAAGACTAGAGCCCGTAGGACTATTCCCTCATCTTCTCCATCCCCTCATTCTTTTGACCGTGAGAAGTTTCCGAGTGAGAAAAACTAAGCGATTTTTGAGAAGCTAAACCTTAAGAGAAAGATTTGGTCTGAGCGTTCTGTTCTCTTAGATGAACTTGATCTTGCCATTAGGGTAAACTTTAAGTGTCGGGGCTGGTTACCCTTGGTGGATATTTCTGATCCTCCTCCACCTTCTGCCTTGATTAGAGAGTTCTTTTCGAACATCTCTATCCGCATCTATGATTCCAAAACTTTGGTAAAGAGTTGGATACGAGACGTAGAGTACACCATTACTCCCCGGGTAGTGGCTGATGCTCTAGGGGTACCTTTGGTCCAGAATCCTGTCTATCCTTATGATGAGTCTCTCGAGTTTAGTGATGTCTTGTCTTACATCACTGGGACTTCTATCCAGTGGGGTTCTGATCTTATGATCACTTCTGCTAAACTTGCAGGGTTGCACTATCTATTCTTTAGGATAGCTTGTCATTCTATCTGGCCCATAGCTCATGTTCACACCATTCCTCTCGAGCGGTATGTATTTTTGTACGCTCTGGCTACTGATGCTCCTATCAGTTTTTCTCATCTGTTTCTTCGTTCTTTGAACGATGTTTATAGGAGTTCATCTACTTTTCATGCTCTTGTTCATCCTATTTTTATACATAGGATTTTGCTTTATCTTGATCTTAATGGCTTTCCTTCCTCTGAGCCCGTTCATGTGATTGCTCCCATAGGTGCGTCTTTTCTTAGACAGAGGGCTGCTTATTTTAGAGCTGGTTCTAAACACCCTAGGTCTGAGCCTTCTAGTAGTGCACCTCCTCCTCCTTCTTCTTCTACAGGTCCTGTTGGTGAGGATGTTCCTGATCCTGTTGGTGATGCTGCTGCTGATGTTCCTCCACCTCCTTCGGCTGACTTTGATGTCCGCCGTACCTTGGAGACTGTCATGACCGTTCAGGTAGCTCATGGTCAGATTTTGGTGGACTTGCTTGATGAGATTCGTGCTCTGCAAGCCGACCTTGCGCATCTTCATTCACCCTCACCACCTCCTTTTGATGCTAACTTATGATTGCTCTTTGGCATTCCGTCACAAAAAGAGGGAGTGGAGTTTTTGAGTTTTTGACTTGTAGAGGGGTTTTTGTAGTTAGGGGGCGACTTTGTTGTTTTTGAGGAGCTTGTGAAGTTTTTAGATGGTATCTAGGTGCTTCACTTTGTATATCATTTTTGGGGATATTCATGTTAGGGGGAGTTACTTTGATTGATTTACATGATATATTGATTGATTCTTGTTGCTTTGTGATTCACTGCTTATTGATTTATATTTATGAGTTGATCATTAATATATGTCTTTATTAGGTGTTGTGTGAATCTTACAAGAATATTATACCTGTTGTTTTACTTTTTTCTGTCACACATGCGTTTATGCATTTGTTGAGTATTTCAAGAAGATACAGGTTGATTTAACTGAGCTGCTGTCTACACTTGCAACTGATGGATAGTAGTTAGGATTGAATTTGAGTTTATGAGTGTTACTTTTGTAAAGGGCTTTTTACTTGTAAACTTTGAGCTTTTAATTTGTGTTTTGTCACGGATTGTCAAATTGGGAGTTTGTTAGGTTCTAAAGGTTTAGGAATTTATGTATTTAGAACTCTAATTTGTAATATTGGCAAACCATGATCAAAATAATATATTTAGTCTTGTTTAAGCTTGCTCAAAGTTGATTAATTATTGTAAAGTTGGAATCGAGGGGGCATTTCGGTTTGGCTCGATCGATCGAAGAATAGACTCGATCGATCGAAAGTCGACCAGATTGCGTTTTCTGCAGTTTTTTCAACTCAGCCCTTACTCATTAAAAGTTTAGGGTTTTATGTTTTTGTCCTAGGTATATAAGGCAAAACCCTAGCCACATTTTTAGAGTTGCTCCAGTTGTATTGTTGCTCATACATTGCTGTTTTGTGTAAATTTCTTGTGAGATCTAGAGGAGCTTTCATTTATACAAATCTTAGGGTTTTCAAGATAGAGATTATTTCAACATCTTGATGATCAACTTGGTTGCTACCATTGAAGTTTAAAGAATATCAAGCGTGGGTGCTTGTAGCTGATTGAAGAATTCAAGAAAGAAGGAGTCCGTGGATTCTAAGCTTGCACGGGGTCGTGTCAGTAAATTCTACTGGTAGGTAGCATTAGGAAGTCGAGCGGGGAGCTTGTAAGTCCTTTTGTATGAACTTCGATTCTTTCATAGTGAATTCTGTTTTGCCTTGAGGATCAGTGGGTAAAATCCTCCCCAGGTTTTTTACCCGTTTGGTTTTCCTAGATGATCATATCTTGTATTATTTATTATTCCACTGTTTTATATTTTTGATATGATTGTTTAATTGTTTTAATCTAGAATTGCTTAATTTGACTAAGTAACAACTTGGCTAATTAACTAGGCTACTCAATCTGGTTGTGTGTTAAGGGGTCTAAAACCTTTTAAGGGACAAAGAACTCGAGATCTCTGCCCAATCTGGGTGAAAATCGCAAGATCTACACCGGATTTGGTAGAGAACTCAAGATCTCCACTAAAACTGGACTGATATGAGAGAGAAAAAGAGGAAAATCAAACAAAATCTACATATTCTTTGGTTGGGTCAACTCCGGCGAGTTGAGAGAAGTGAAACTGAAACTCGAACCAATGAGGGTCGGGTTTCGTTAGACAAGACCATAACCGACCACGGTGGCACTCGGGTCAGTCGGCTTTCGGTTCAAGTGGCAGCAAGTCGAGTGGTTTTAGCGGGTCGAGCGGGTCTTGGACACCCCTAATAGCTATCCATATTGGCAATAAATATTCATAATAAACTATCATATAATAATTCAAAATTTGAAAATTTGTAGAAAAAAATTGTGACATTTCATGTATTATTATTGTAAGGACCCCATTTGATCCACAACCCAAAAGATTTGGACAATGGCCCGATAAGCCAAAAATAATAGATTTGTTAGAGAATGGATTTATTATTGAACGTTCAATGAGTTAAGATGCAGATCACAATAGGCTAGTTGGTGTTGGAATGACTAAAGCAAACAAGCTGAAAAGAAAAACACTTGGTCAAGTCTAAGGATGGTATGTTCTTATATATATATATATATATATATTTCTCTTAGATTTATGCAAATATTCAAGTTCTTAGTTACAGAATAGTTTTCTTTCTTGTTTCTCATGATCCCTTCTATAAAGGAATCTTTCCCCTTTTATACTTCCTTCCCTTCTTTCATCTCAGCCTTCCACTTATAGATTAGATTGCTAATCTCTTTGATACTTGTCCCATCAGTACCTCCTTGAAATCTTTGTGGGTAGCTGTAAGGCTAGAATCATTATTTAGGTATCACTTTCACATTAATACGGCCAGTTGGTTAGGTGCAGAGCATTCAATGCGGTATTAGCAGCTTTTTTCCTAGATATTTCTCAATTCTCTATTGACTCACCTCTCTTTGAAACTTATCCTCCAAGCACGGTTGCCCACTGCCCAGTACTTGATGAGTGGTCGAATTTTAGGCTTCCACTCTGTTAGTCGAGGAAGGGTGGCTCATCAGACAACGTCACCTGTTTATTAATACTTGTTTATCCTCTTCCTCGGCCTAACAATTTGCTTGTCTTTGAAGGAAATATGCATGTACGTAGTGAAAAATTAACGAATCTACTTCATTTGTAATTGATAACATACACTATGTAAGTTTCAGAATTCAAGAATAAGAGAGTGTACCTTAATATGGTGAATTTCAAAATTGAAGATCAGAAGTTCTTGAGAAAATTTTCAATCTTTATTTCAATTCCACTTTATACCCAAGAAGTGTGGTCTCTCAATCAATTATATGAGTACATTCTAGAGAGAATGAAAGAGTGTCCAATACTCACATACATACCGATTCATGTTCTTACAAATTCTGTATGTTTCTCTCCATATAACTGATTATCTAATTGGGCTAACTTTTTGGATCTTTCTAATTGGGTTTCAGTGTGTGGCTTGGAGTGGGACCAAAAAGGAACAAATAAGACTCTAACTTCAATGGGCCTTGGGCTTTTCTGTTAACTCTTGACAAGTTCAAAGTTACCATTAATTATATTTAATACCACTATATAAATATAATTGCACTCTAGGCCTTATTAATAAATTATATCCCAAGACTTTATTGCACATGCAACTCCTTCATAAAATATTCGTAGTAATACAAAATCATGAATAAAGATTGTCACTTTGTAAATTATTACATTTTAATCCTTAAGTACCCGGTTTAATCCTTTTAAGTTATTCATCATATATTTATGAAATCTAATTTCATAAATATATATACTTTAGTAATTCCTTACTAAAGTAGTTAGGCCTAACTCTCTGAATAACTAAACCCATTAAACTTATCTCAAGAGAATATTTTATATCTCCGTTAAGAGACTATAAATTTCATCTTGAGAATATATGTTCCATCAATACTAAATGTAGCTGCCCAACATACTAAGGTTTTGACCGTTACTTTAGATCTCACTCCTGATATATCAAAGTAACCTACACTTCATGATCATGTCCATTATTATCTCAGGATTAAGGGTTCATGTAAATAGAAGTCGTGAGATTTATTATTCATTTGACAATCGTTAAGAGAATAATAAATCTCATAACGGTCCAGTTCAATATGTTTTAACTCTTAAAACATATCAACACATCAACTAGAAGTTTTCACTTTCATGATCAAGATAAATCATCTTAGTTGATATGTTATAGTCTTCGCGTATGAAATGCCCAATTTCATCACCGACTACGAACTAGAATTCTGAGTTTACAAAAAACTTGTAACTTATATCTTCCATGATTAAATCACATAAATCACATATTATGCATCTCATGGACTATATGATAATGTCCGAATATTCATGTTACCATTATATTAGATAATAAAAAAAAAAACTTTATTAATGATACATTAAGTCATACATAATATCATATATAGCATTATACAATAGGATTTAAGGGCATTAATCCTAACAGTCTTCACTAATACTTGTCTGTCCTCGGGTTCTTTGATATCCTCGGGTGCAGCCCATGGCCCAATATCCTTATCCGAGCCTTTCATCCCTATAATTTTTTTTTTTTGGGTTGAAAACTCGATATATTCAAATTTTTTTTTATTAAAATTTTTTAATGACCCTCATAAACAAAATTCCTAGAACAGCCACTGCATTCATCTGCTTATTTCAACATTATGTTAAAAAGTACTACATTTTTGCTTACTCAAAAGGGCAAAGGGATTCAATAATGAAAACTATGATTCAGGTACCGAGACTAAGACCGTGATGGGTAGAGTGAGGAAAAGCCAGGAATCCAGGAAAAAGTTTGAGGAGCGGATCGAGGAGATTGACAGAGACTTGAAAAAGTTTGATACGGACGAAGTACAACAACAACTAGATATTGATATGGTTATGTTATTGGGGGAAGTAAGCAGTAGTAAGCTCCCAAAACAGTTGGGTTCGGACCAGAAAAAAGAGGAAGGGAAGGACTTCACTTGTGGGCAGCAATGTGGGAGCTTTTTGGGCAGGGAGCTGAGTGGAAAGCCAAGCATGCATGCTGCTGACTTGGTAAGTGTCGCAAATACTCAAACTATATTAGGAGATATCACTAATATATTGGGTAGACTTAACAAAATAGACCTGGTGGAAAGTAAAAAAAGAAAAACGAAATTACTAGGACCAACATTGATGAACTTATGAGTCCCTTGGCTCTGTTAAGGGTAAAGAGAACTACTAAGGAGGATGGTAGTGGGTTACCAAGCAAGAAGAGAGCGGTTTCCCTCTATGATCAAGCTACACTCTCAACAATGGTGGAGGCTGTTAAACAGCCCCGCCAACAACAATGAATATCTTATGTTGGAACTGTCAGGGGCTTGGGAAACCCTAGACAGAGCAAGAGCTCGAAGACATTATTCGGTCACAAGCTTCATTAGTCGTGTTCCTAACCGAAACATGACTTGATAAAGCTAGGCTGATTTTCATTCGGGATAAGCTTAAGTTTGAAGGTTTGCTGGAATTCTCAAGGGAGGGCAGAGGTGGAGGGGTGGTTGTTATGTGGAAGAAAGACATAGATTTTTCAGTTGACACTTACTCCCCAAACCATATTGATGCTATTATAAATAAAGGCAAGGAGGATGAATGGCGGTTCACCGGATTTTATGGCGAACTCGATACTAGGAACCACTATATATCCTGGGCCACTTTAAGGAGACTAAAATCAAAATATGCTTTGCCTTGGCTTTGTGCTAGCGATTTTAATGAGATAACCAGGGCAAATGAGAAAAATAAAGGAAGGTTGAGGTTGAGTAAGCAGATGGAGGATTCTAGAGATGTTCTCGATGAATATGGGTTTCAAGATCTTGGTTTCAGCGGTAACAAGTTTACATGGTGTAATGGGCATGGGGAGGGCCACGCGGTGTGGGAAAGGTTGGATAGAGTAGTGGGTTCGATGAAGTGGGTGGATATGTTCTTGGCATTAATGGTGGTCCACTTGGAGTGTGGCACTTTGGATCACAAGCCTCTCATGATCTTTTTAGCAGACATACCAAAAAAGAGTATCAAACCATGGAGGTTCGAACAAATGTGGATGGAGGATGTGGGTTGTAGGGAAGTGGTGGAAAATGCTTGGGCTCATGATTCTCAGGGTAGTGCCATAAGTAGATTGGAAGGTAATGTAGATAGGTGCGGTAGGAATTTGAAATGGTGGAGTAAGGTGGTTTTTGGGAATGTGACTCGAAAATTAAGGGAGAAGAAGAACTTACTTGGGCTAGCTGAATTTGAAGCAGTTAGAGGAGGAAACTTTGCCCAGGTTTTGAGGCTGAAAAAGGAAATCTCCACACTATTAATGAGGGAAGAACAAATGTGGAAGCAACGGTCTCGCTCCTTGTGGTTGCAAGAAAGGGACAACAACACAAGATATTTCCATAGCCAAGCTTCCCATAGGTTTAGGAGGAATCAGATTGATAGTTTGGAAGATGCAAATGGGGAGTTGTGTAATTATGAAGAAGGCATATCTAGCATCTTGGTAGACTATTACCAAAAACTCTTCACCACGTCCAACCTGGCCATGGTGGATGCTATAGTTGATAAAATTCCTTGCTCAATTAGTGATGAGATGAATGATGAGCTTGTGGCTGAATTCACAAGGGAAGAAGTGGTTGTGGCTTTGAAACAAATGGAACCCTTGAAGGCACCGGGGCCGGATGGGCTTCCACCTTTGTTCTTTCAACACTATTGGCTGGCGGTTGGGGATGATGTGACTGAGGCGGTGCTGAGTTGTCTTTCAACGGGTGTTATTCCTCCGTCCATCAATCGCACGTTCATCGCCCTTATCCCAAAGGTAAAAAAACCCATCAAAAGTCTCTGAATTTCGCCCTATTTCTTTATGTAACATTATCTATAAGCTTATTTCCAAGGTGGTTGAAAATAGGATGAAGTGTCTACTACCTCTTATAATTTCGAAATCTCAGAGTGCCTTGCTGTCCGATAAGGCAATTTTGGATAACATTCTTATGGCTTTTGAGACCCTTCACCATATGAAAAATCAAAAGTCAAAGAAGGGTGGGTTTATGGCTCTTAAGCTAGGTATGAGTAAGGCGTATGATAGAGTTGAGTGGCGATTCTTGGAGCTAAAGATGAGGAAAATGGGCTTTTGTACTTAGTGGGTGGATTTGTTTATGTCTTGCATAAGCTCAACCTCCCATCAAGTTTTGGTGAATGGGGTTCCAAAAGGGGAAATTTGGCCAACAAGAGGGATTAGACAGGGCGATCCCTTATCCCCGTATCTCTTCTTGGTATGCTCAGAAGCTCTGAATCAACAACTACAGTATGCAGCAAATTCCGGGGCAATTAGAGACTTCTCCTTATGTTGTGAGGGCCCAAAAATTAGTCACTTATTCTTTGCCGATGACACCCTACTCTTTTGCCAAGCAACAAAGGGAGATTTGGAGGTAATCCTCAATATCCTATAGTTATATGAACTAGCCTTGGGACAAAAGCTTAATAGGGAAAAACACTACGGTGTTTTTTAGTAAGGCAACTACGGAGGAATGAAGGGTGGAGTTGGTGGATTTTTTGGGAGTGATCGAGGTTAGGGAGTACGAGAAATACCTTGGCTTATCGGCTATGGTGGGGCGAAAAAAGAAGGAGAGCCTTAATTACATTAAAGAAAGAGTGTGGCATAAACTCCAAGGGTGGAAGGAGAGGCTTTTATCTCAAGTAGGCAAGGAAGTATTGCTTAAGGCAGTGATCCAAGCAATTTCCACTTTTGCAATGAGTTACTTCAAACTCCCAACGGAGCTCATACAAGATATTGAGAGGTTGATTAGGAAGTTTTAGTGGGGGCAATGGGGAGATCAAAGAAAAATCCATTGGAAGAATTGGGAGACCTTGTGCAAACCAAAGGCTTTGGGGGGATTAGGCTTCAAGGACTTAGAGAAGTTCAATGAGGCTATGCTTGCAAAACAATTGTGGAGGCTATTAATTGATCATACATCATTGTTCTACAAGGTTTTTCAAGCCAAGTACTTCCTAAGTGGCTCGGTTTTGGATGCCAAAACTTCCTTGGGGTCTTATGCTTGGCAAAGCATTGTAAAAGTGAAGAATCTTGTCCAATTGGGTTTGTTGTGGAGGGTAGGAGATGGAAATCAAATAAAAATTTTTGAGGATTGGTGGCTACCTAGGGAGGAACCTGCCAAGGCTATTTCGCCTTCAAATTCCACCTTAGCTTAGTGGATAGTGAGCAGGTTGTTGAACCCGGATGGGGCTGGCTGGAATGACCAATTGGTGGAACCATGTTCCTTCCTTTTGAAGCCCAACGAATTAGAGGCATCCCCATTTGTGTCATAAATCAGGAAGATTGAGTGTCTTGGCCAAAATGTAGAACTGGATTATACTTTATGAAATTTGGATACCAAATGTTGTGTGAAGCCAAGGCAAAGGGTGTGCCTTCGGGGTCTACGGATGAGAGCGCAAAACTCTTTTGGAAGCGCATTTGGATTACAAAAGTGCCTAATAAGATTAAAGTCTTCCTCTGGCGGGCGTGCTTAAACGCTCTTCCAACAAAAGTGGGGCTCCACAAAAGAAGGTTGTTGACAATAAAACTTGTGAACAGTGTTTGAAGGGAGATGAGGATGAAGTTCATGTGGTGTGGGGTTGTGAAAGTATCCACTCGGTTTGGGAAGCTCCCTTTGCAGCGGTAAGGTTGAAATATCCCAGATTGGACACCATGTGGGACTTGACCAATGTTGTGCATGCCGAGACTGGAGAGCTCGACAAGTTCGCCATGGTTGCTTGGGCAATTTGGCAACGCCGAAACAAGCTGCGGTATAAGGAGCAAAGCACCTCGGTTCATTAAATCTTCAAATCGGCCTTGACTCTCTTGGCTGAGTTTCAGCAGAGGAGGCCGAGACTTGGTGGGCAACGCCACTCCATTTCGAACCAGTGGTAACCTCCCCCTCCTAATGCAGTAAAAGTTAACTTTGATGATGCTGTCTTTGAGGACTCTCATGAGGTAGGGGTGGGTGTTGTGATTAGGAATGGCCTTGGGGACGTGATGGCTTCGCTGTTTGAAAAAATAGTGACACCTTCGTCAGTGGAAATGCTTGAGACAATAATGTAGCCCATGCTTTAGTTAGGGAGGCTAGAATGTCTTTTCCTTTACGAATTTGGATGGAAGATGTTCCTCCAAATGTTTTGTCTATTGTATCCAAAAATATTTTCTGATTGAATATACTTTTCCCATTGGGATGGTTTTCTCCAAAAAAAAACCAAAAAAAAAAAAAAAGTTTCCAAATATTTAATATGTTGAGGGCAACTTCTTAGCAAAAAATAAATGTGATGCCAACTGGACCAACCAATGTTATACTCGGACCCGTTATTTCGTCGAATAAGCAGTGTTAATAAAACTTGGACCTATTTTTTCGTCAACCAAGCAATGTTTAGACTCGGACCCATTATTTGGTCTGAATCCCAAAGGAATAAAATTGGATATATTAATCAAATATCCATGATAAAGAGAGTGAGATTAGACGGTTTTTTTTTTTTTTTTTTTTTTTTTTACATTTTTAAAAATTTATTTCAAAGGTGAGTTCTAGTACATAGTCGTAGGTATTTTAAGGTATTGAGGGCGTTTGGATTCAAAAAGCTGAGTCCACGTTTTGCGTTTTTCATTTTTTTTTCCTTGCAAGTGAACAGTAAAATCACATGATTTTATTGTACAGGAGAAAAAAACACTGTTCATGTACTGTTTATCACTGTTTACGTAATAAAAAAAATATTAAAAATTGGTCCAACGGTACTATTACACATTCAAAAATTATTTTGCTACAGTGTTTTCAGTTTTCAGTAAAAAAAAAAAAAAATCAATGATGGGTTCAAATTAGAACCAATAATAACTTAATTCTTAGGATTTACTGTGTTATTAATGTAGCACTTCTAAAAAAAAAAAAAGTAATATAAAAAAAAGATTCACAACATTTTTCACAAGTTGAGTTGGCAAACTTTTACGAGTTCTTATTGAATTCCACTACTAACATCACTTTTTTACTTACCACTACCAATTTGCCACATCAGCAGGTGTGAAATATTTTGTCATTATTTTTGTCTATAAAATTTCTAAAAAAAAATATTTATGTGGTTTATGTAGTAGTGATTTTGCATCTAAAACAAGATAATAGAATTTAAGTAAAATTTAATTTTTAGAAAAATCATATTTAAATATATAAAAGGCCTTAATTTCAATTTTCTCCTTAGGCCTCCAAATGCATTAAGCCGCCCTTGAACCTTGACTAATCATGGTCTGGTGACTGACGTATGAGACAGTAGCAATTCCGATGACAGAAAACATAGAAAGTATTACGTGACATATAACTAGCACTCACGATTATATTTGCTAGGATGCTGTCATTGGAGCATGGAAACAATAAGGATAACTGTCACAGAGACATAACTCACGAGTAACCTATTGGCAAGGAAATTTCATATATGCCTTATAAAAGAATTGCTAGTTTTAATGGTAATTTTTTAAAAGAAGATTTTCTTAATTAGTTACTTGATCTAGATGATTTATTTGACTTTGAGAATATTTATTATGAGAGAAAAGTTAAAACTGTTTTGTATAAACTTAGTGAGTATGCCTTACGTTGGTAGGAACTAATACAATTTGATAGAATTAGACGAGGTAAAGACAAAAATTGTTCATAGCCAAGGATTAAAAAGATGCTTGCTATCAACTTTTATCCTTTGGATTATGATGAACTTTGTCGTATACAAAACAAGATTATTATTGGCCACTTGAATTATTTTGAAGAACCACATATTCTACCATTAAAGGAAGAATTGCATGTTGAAGAAAATATTGTTCTTGAAGATTATGTAAAAGTAAAAGAACAAAATATAAAAAATTCTGAAGAAATTCTTATTATTGAAGAAGATCCTCAAATCAAGATTATTGTGGAGAAGAATAATGAAGATCCTATTATAGAGAAAGATCTTGAAGTCGAGATGATAGAGGCTATTGAGGAAGAAATTGAAGAGGAAAGTTTCAAGGATCTCAATGAAATCAAATCATATGATTGTCAATTTCAAGATCCTTTTATTTTTGTGGTAAGCGATACACCGAAGTTTATTGATCTTATTAAGGTTGATAGATTTGATTCAATTGTCAGTTCTTATTTGGTAAATCTCTACAATTACATGAAGACTAAGGAAAAAGAATTCAAGTTGATTTGTTTATTCCAATGATGAGTTGCAAGTATGGAAAGAAGATAAAGGGGCTCAAGCATTCAAAGTATTTGTTTATTTGGAGCGAAAGATTTCAGATTTTAAAGATGAACTCGAGGGCGAGTTTGTTTCAAGTGAAGGGGTCTAATGTAGGACAAAATTTACTATTTAATTATTGTAATTTATTAATTTTGGTATTTAATTTGTAATTTTCGTTATTTTAGGTTTAGGGTTATTATTTCCTTTTTTTAGGTGCTTTTAATGCTTTTTAGATCAAATTTTTTTCCCGTTATGGTTAAGTATTAATTAGGAGTTATTTTAGAATATATTTTATTGTTTACAAAGTTTTACGCAGCCCTTAAATAGGTCTCTAAGTCTGTAAACGTTTTTTGAACAATTATTCAATCAATAAAATTTATACTTTTATGGTCTCTCTGTTTTCTATTAGATTCCAGACCCTTTCCCCTTGTGGATTCGAGGAAATCTTGTGAATTTGAGGTTATTTTCAGAAGCAAACATGTTTTGTTTCTTGTTTTCTAGAAGCAGATGCATTCTACTTCTTGATGCTTTTGCATCTCGCATTACTCAAGATTCATCTATTACCCAAGATTTATCTTTTTATTGAGCCCCTAGAAAAAATTCCTAGAGTCGCCACTAAACCCAACCTAAACGATTACAAAGAAAGAAAAAAGGAAAAAAAAAAAGAGTAATACTACAAATACAAACTATTTTATAATATTTTTTACAAAATGTTAATTTTACAATTTCTTTTTAGTTCTCACCATATCAGCAATTTATAATAGAGTTTGTAGAATAATTTGTGACTTTAACATTTTAAGAAAATGAGAGGGCCTATCCATCTCTTTCCAAAGCTTGATTAACCGAAAGGAAGAGATGGAAACTGGCCCATTCTAGTTGCATAAAACTGCCAAAATATTTGAGCATCCACGAATTTCTTGCAATCTAAAACCATATAAGACAAACTCGTTTTTGAACAGCCATGAGTTGTTAGAAGCAAATTAGCCAAAGTTGAGTCAGATTCTAGAGGTGCCAAGATCCTAGATTCCAAGCCATTTATATTTATATTTCCCATAATTCAGAAATATTATATTTTTATGTGGTAGAACTTAACTTTATAGAAAAACTCTAATCCACTTATTATAAATTTATACCCTCAAATTTCTCAATTATCCCCCCGAACTTGCCTTACCCAGATAATTTATAACACAAACCACTTTTTCCAAATACACTTCCAACCAACAACATCTTCATCCTGTGAGTTCTAGTTAGTTTAATGGTAAAGTATCTAATGGTTAAATAAGAGATCTGGGGTTCAATCCCTGCCTAAACCAAAAAACGATTGGTTTCTTGGTTTGATGATAAAGGCTACCTTCAGAAGTAGACACCATAAATTGAAACTTTCCCCCAAAAAAAAAACATCTTCATCCTTTCTACATTTTATTAAAATAATAATAATTTATTTTTCTTTCTCACTCTATTTCCCTAAAATTATCCCAAGTCGACCTTTTAACCCTTATTACTCTTTTCTCCAAAAAATCGAACAAGAATTTTTTTTTTTTTTTTTTAATATATATAACTTTTTTTTTGTATTTTACTCCTAAAATAAAAAACTGAACACCCTGACCTTAAATCTTTTTTAAGTTCAACTGAAATATGCTCGAATATGATTCTCTTAACAATCTATTCTTGCAAATAAATTTTCAATTTATACATTTGATCAAATTTATGAGTATAGTGGCTGAATTTGAATGTGTTTTTAATTTGTTTTTGTTAAGTGGAGACTAGGGGCATGGGTCTATCAGTCGACACCAATTGGTTTTTGGTGTAGGTAGAGATTGAATCTCAGATCTGGTATTCAGCCATCAGAGACTTTACAGTTAACATATTCTACTATAATGCTGTTTTTTTTTTTTCCTGAATAATAAAATGGTTTATTATACCCAACCAGGGGTGGCATACTGGCATTAGCTTTGGTCAAGGGGTTTATTCCATATTCACCCGATCTAACGGCTCTAGTGGTCAGACTTGGGTCCCGGCATAAAAAACCCGAGCTGGTGGGTCGATTTCAGATCTCTTCCTCTAAAACCTGTGAAACCAAACTCACCCAAAGACCATTAACCCCGACCATTTTTTCCAGATTTTTGGCCACTATTTCACTTAAATCCGTCGATTTCTGGCATAATAAACACCAGATCTGGCTGAACCAATGATTTCTCTGCAGGATTTGGTAGAAATCTCAGTGGATCCAACGAGATCTCACAGGATCTTAGATGGAGAGGCAAGATCTCACCGCGTTTTGGCGGATTCCAGTGATTATTGGTTTCACCTGAAACCAACAAACACCCACCAGTAACCTGAACCAAATAGCTCGTTATTGTTGCGGGTTGGAAAACCACCCACCCGATCTTGTACAAGTCGATTGTGGGTTAGGCAAAAACCTAACCCACCCGACCCATGGATAGCCCTACCTCTAACCTGAAAGGGACATCCCTTTTATAGGCAAAATAAAACACTATTTAAAAAGTAAAATTGACTTTTACTATTCATGTGAACAATACAATTGACTTTGTTTACTATTCATGGTAGGTCAGCATGTGATGTTTGGAGGGGAATTTATCCCTCATGGGGAACAGCCAAAGCAAGAGCCATACTTCTACCTGGGAATCAACTTTGTAACTTTATCAGGGAATCAGTAGCTTTACCAAGGAATCAATGCAGATCAATAGTTTTAAAAGGAGATTCTTTTTCTGTAAACTTAGCAATTTTGACCATTATGTCGACAGAGTTAATCGTCACCTAAGTCTAGTGTGGAAGCTTCATCATGACCAAATAATTCTTGATTATAAGGGTAATAAGGATCATCATTAGCAATATAGGCTTCTGAGGATGCCTTAGATTCTTGATCATCTTCTTCTTCTTCTGAGTTAGCATTTGTAGCTTTTTTTTCATCCTTCCATTTTTATTTTAACAGTGCAATTATATCAGATCTGCTGAGACCATAAAAAGCAGAGTTTTTATTTTTGGTCTTGGTAGAAGACTTAGTAAGTTTAGTAGCAAATGTGGTAGCGTGTGCAATGGGTTGAGGCATGGCTGCATTTCCCAGGGGGTAAGCTAGAGCTTGAGCGTTAACATGAGTAATAGTGTTAACAGTGCTTTGAGTAGCAGTAGGGAACTCCCTGGTAACATTATCAATAACATCTTGGGTGTGGAAAAACTTGTCCCACCATTTAACAAACCATTGCCGAGTAAGAACATCACCATTCTTGACATACTTCCATTTCAAGATCCAAGGGACCTTGTATTTTTTAACAAAATGCAGGGTTTCAAGAAACTTAACACCATGTGCATCTGTCTTATAAACACTTGTAAAGTACTTGAAGGAACCAATCAGAGGTCCAGGCAAAATATCGATAATAGGGCCAAATTGTGTCCATCAATAGATGAGTAAAAAGGGGAGTTGGGAACTAAAATTCTTATCAAAATTAACAAATTAGGAGTAGGTCATAGTTGCATCTTGGTGTAGCATGAACTTGAACCAAGCATGAATGTAATCATGGTAAGAATAAGGAATATTGAACCCAGTAAAGGCTTTGTAAAAGCAGGGTGAAGTCCCCATTTTTCTTTAGTAACAATGTAGAGGATCAAAACACTACGGTAAATAATTTTGGATTTATCAATCTTATCAGGAATGGATTTGATAAAAACTAATCTTTCATGGAACAGGACAGTAGAATAATAATTTAAATCTTTACCATTATGTTCAGGTATCCAGTGGAAATTTAGAGGAAAATATTCTTTAGCAAGTTTAAGGGGATCTTTGATCATAGCCCTATTGGGTTCTATGGAAAAAAGGCTTTGGCAGTATTTTTTTTGACATATGTGAAGCATTTGGGTTTCTAGAGAAAGTGGCTTTAACAGGTTGGTTGGCAAGAATCGTAGCATATGGGACATAAGAGGATGCTAATACAGTGGAGTAGTTTGGTCTAGGGAGAGTACCTAGGGTAGTAAAACGGTTAGCAATGTCAATACAAGGGAAGCATGTTCTTATTTAACAAGTTGTTTAGTAGTATTTGTAGTAGGGTGTTTGTCTTTAGACCTTTTACTTGCCATTGTGGTATTGCAAGAATTCATGGGTAAGGAAATCAAGGATAGTATTTTGAGAACCTTAAATATATTCAATATCAATATCAAAAACACTTAAAATAGCTTGCCATCAGGCAAAAATATGTTTTGAAGTAATATTTTCAACATCTTTTTCTATAACATATTTAGCACTTTTGTTATCAATGCGTAACAAAAACTTTTGATTTTGCAAATCACTTTGAAATTTGGAGATACATAGCACTACAGATAAAACTTTTTTTTTTTTAATAGTACTATAATTTATTTATGTTATTCCAGACTCCTAAATGGAAACGAACAATTTGTTCGAATGAGTCTAGTGAAACCAAGTTGTTTAAGAATACCTCCATAACCAATGTCAAAGGCATTAGTTTCAAAAATTTTGAAAGCATTAACAGTAGGGATACCAAGACAAGGCAAAGTTTTTACACGAGACTTAATTTGTTTAACAAGAGAAGTGTGAGTATCAGACCAGGGAGGATGATTATTCAGTAATTGATCAAAGAGAACTTTACATTGTTTCCTCAAGTCCTTATAAAACTCGGCAATGTAGTTCAAAGACCCAAGGAATTTTTGTAACTATGTTTTATCAATAATGACATCGGGAAATTTATCAGCAAACTGAATGGCTCTGTCAATGGGACGAATCTCTCCTTCAAAAATGTCATAGCCAAGGAAACGAACCTTTGTTTGAAATAGTTTGATTTTCTTAGCAGAGACAACAAGACCATTACGTTTGATGATATCAAGAAATGAATATAAACGTTTCCAATGTTCATCAATGGATTTGGAATAGACAAGGACATCATCAGTGTAAACTATGGTGAAATGGCTAAAGGAATTGAAGATATCATTCATAATGTTCTGGAATTCACTAGGGGCATTCTTAAGAACAAAAGGCATAACATCCACTCATAATGTCCAAAAGGAGTGGTGAAAGATGTCTTGTACTTATCAGTTTCACTGATTTGGACTTGCCAAAACCCAGATTTTATATCGAATTTAGAAAATACAATAGCATCACTTATCCTATGTACTAGGTCATTCTTATTAGGGATAGGATACCTAATCCATTCTAATACTTTGTTTAGAGGTTTGTAATTAATAACTAAGCGAGGAGTCCCTCTTTCAATTTCAACATTTTTTTTTTAATGTAGAAAGCAGCACAAGACTAGGGAGACTTAATATTTCTAATTAGTTTTTTAGTAAGTAAATCATGAATTTCCTTTTTATAAAATTCAACAGTTTCAGCATTCATTTGAATAGGACAAGCTTTAGTAGGAATTTTTTTTTCATCAAAATCTTTAACATAAGGCAAATTAACAATATGCTTTTTCCTATGCCAAAAAGCATTAAGAATATTAGAACAAACATCATTAATCAATATTTTATAAAAATTATCAATTTTGGATTGTAATAATTTATCAGAAAGTTGTTCAGCAATCTTCTTATATCTAACTTCTTCTTTTAGAAAATTTAGATGTTTGGTTTTAGCATGAATCAAGTTTAAAGAATCGCCAGTATCAATTTTAAACTTGGAAGCAAATTTAAATTTCACTTTCTACCCAAAAGGGTCAGTAGTGATACCATCATGTTCAGTAAGAAAAGGATATAAAGAATTTATGAATCACTTTATCAATCATATTTTTAACAAGAACATAGGAATCTTAAAACAATCATTATCATGGAATACATGGGCATTATTCAATTCATACTTACTTTTCATTTGTGTACCATTAGCAGAAAACAGTTTCTTAGTGGATTTTTTGTAATATTTGGAAGGAATCATTCCTTCTTGAATGCAATTCATATCAGCACCAGAGTCAATCATGGCAATAACGTTGAATTCATATTCATAGCAAACTACAATTTTAACTTTTGAAAACCATTTTGGAAGAATCAATCTATTAATAAGACTAAGTCTATTAATATCAGCAACAACAATATCAGAAAGAGGAGCTTGTTGACTGGGGCCATCTTCATCTTTCTACTCTTCAGGCTCGTCATCAGATTGTTCATTATCAAGTTGTTTATTAATTTTTAAAAGTAATATTTCTTGTTTTAAGCCAAAATTATTGTCTTTAACATTTTTTAAATCATTTTTTATCTCAATGATTTCTTTCTTAATAACAGTAATTTCATGTTGTAAATCATTGACTGTTATTTCTTTAGATTTCTCTTTATTAAATCTTTCCAAAGTTTCATCAAGACTTATCTTTGCTTTTATCTTTTTATCATTTTCATCTTTAATCATAGTTTTCTTGAGCTTTTTAAGATATTCTTCCTTAAGCTCAGGGTTATCAATTTAGCTTATCAAGTTAATAAGCAAGTTTTCTTGTTCTTCACCTTTGGTCAAAATATTAATTTTCTTGTGACCTTTGGTTAGAACATTGATAGTGTTACAACAAGAATCTCAGTAACCAATTTTAATATTAGGAGAATCAAGGGATTCATTATCAGATTGGTAGCTAGAATCAGTTGAGGTTAAAATATCAGTATCAGAAGAATCAAATGAACCGAAAGGTTGTGATTTAAGAATTCGAATCAAATCTTCTTTATCCCTGTCATCAATACTTAACATGTTGATTTTGTTTTTTAGCTTACCAAGTTTCTGTTTGCAATCATAGCTAAAATGGTTGGGTTTGCCATAGTTGAAATATTTTCCTTTACCAGATCTTTGTTTATCATGTTTAACAGTTTTCTTTTTTGCATAATAAACCTCGGGTTTAATCAAATGTTTTTTAGCAGTTTTTTAATCTTTATGAACTTTATCATGATTTTGTTTACCTTTTTGTCTAGATGGGGCAATAGGGGGTAAACCATACAGTTCACAAAAATGACCTATTTCATATTTAGCCTTTTTACTATTTTGTAACCGTCACTTTAACATTTTTTTATCATTACACATGTTAATACCAAGTTTTTTAATGGTGCTAAAAATATCACCATAGGTTAGATCATCATAATTGATAGTACCATTTCTATTAGTTAATTCTTCTTTTACCTTATGAGCAAAAAGAGGAGGTAGACCAGCAATAAATTTCTCTTTCCAATATGATTTTAAACAGTCTTTTCGAATTATTACATAAGAAATAAAAACATCTTGGTACCCCCTATAGTTAGACAAAGTAGGGCAATGCAAATTGTATAAATAATCACTAATATGAGAAGAAATATTAGCAGGGGTTCCAACACAATGTTTAATAATAGTATAGATCAAAGTATTGGCTCCATCAGGAATACCTCGACCAATTCTTTCATCAAAGATAGGTAAACCATCATCATATTTTTTAACAGTTTTTTAATAAATTCTTTAGATTCTTCGGTAAGGTATTTTTCCCACCAACCATGAAGAGTTCCAGAAAAACCAGTAGTAACAAAGTCAACAATCTCATCATGGTCAAGATTATGATTAGTTATATAGGCATTAGCAACCATAGACATATGACCCATTTTATTAATAATTTCTTGTTCAGGTAAACCATCAATATTCCCTTCATAAAGTTTATTAGTAGAAACAAAAAATTGGGTTTGAAAAAACCTTTCTTCAAACTGCATACCAAGAAGAGTAGGTTTTGAATACCAATTTTTTGTAAAAGACATGGGATTAGGTTTTCCAAAAAATCTTTTAACTTCAGGGAATTCAAAAATAGGTTTATCAAAGCTTGTAATATCTTTTATATTAGAAGTAGAGGATGAAGAGTCGGAATCTGATTCCTCAAAAGAAACCATCTCTTTCTGTCCTTGAAATAGCTAGGGCAGTACTAGTAGGAGTAGTGTTCTACTCAGTTTTTGTCTTTTGTAAATCAAAATGCATTTCTTCAACCTTTTCAATGGTTTTACTTTGGGTGGTTTTGAGGCTCAGGTTTTGCCTTTGACCAGGTAAATCAATCAAAGGTTTTTTAGCTTTAATAGAAGAAACAGGTTTTTCAATTTTTTCTTCAATATAATCAAGTTGTTGGCCAATAATATGTAAAGAATAATTAACAAAATTTTTTTGTTCAATAATCTTTTTTGTTTCAGTGGAAATAGGGGTGTTAACATCAATTACTTTAGTAATTTTGAAAGGGGAGGCCTTTACCTTAGTCCCTTTACAATTAATAAGAATGTCAAGGGGCGGATGGCTAGACCTAACAACAATCTTATCTTCCTAAACAAAATTTGATTTTTTTACCATATTCGAACTGTTTTTTGAAATATTTTTCAGAAACATAATGGTTTTCAACAAAATCGAAAAACAAAATATGTTTTTGCAACTCATGCATTTTCTGTTTCCACTTTCTTTTAACACAATCTTTTTCTTTTTGATTAAAAGTAGCATGATAAGATTTTCTCTTACCTTTGTTCTGCAGATTTAAATTCATCAAATAAAGCAATCATATCAATTTCAAAAGCTTTGTTTAAAATTCTTAGTTGACTATGAATAGGGGTTTGAAAAATCAGGAGCAGTTTGAACTTGAAAATCAGAAGTAGTTGGAGACCCAAATTTGGTCTCTTCTTCTTCATTAATAGGATATTTGCCATGTTTATAAGGATGCTTTGTTTTTGTAGAATAATAAGTAGTACTTACTTAAGAGTTATCACTTGCAACTCCTTTCTGTTTTAAATCAAGTTTTTCAAAATCTTTTTCTAAATATTCATTGAGATCTTGATCTCTTCTTTTCAAATCTTTTGAAATAGTAGATCTAGCAAAAGAATTTCTTCTTTCATTGATCATCAGGGGTTTATTATCAAACCTTATTTTAATCACATCGTTAAGGTATTGTTGAGTAAAATTAATATTGTCGTTTTCAAAAACAGATTTAGCAGGTGAGGCTTCTCATTCCAATAACCATTCATTAGGAAGAGTGATGTCTTTCCAACGAATCATTTTTGGAAAGGTAACCTTAACATTAGGTATGGAGCATTGGATCAGCAAAGTCTTATTAATACCCTTTTGAGTGAGAGGTGTAAAAACAACTTGAACTGAACCAATATGCAGAAACTGGTATCCTTTTGCAAGGAATCCTTGAATAGATTTTCTATTAAACAAGCAACATTTTTCATGAGTTTTGGAAATAGAATAAGTTTGTTCAACAGTCTTAACATTAAACTTAGTACTAAAAGCAGTTCGAACCCAAGTGGTTCTATAAATAGCATTTGTATCAATTTTAGGAATACACCAATTCCTAAAGGGAGTATCATTATTTTCTTCAACAAAATAATTTTCCTCATTTATAATATCAGGAGGGATACTAGATCCTAGAGCTATTAGAAGAGTTGGCTCTAAATAATCTATCCATACTATCCTTGGTTTAATACTCACTTATCATGTTTTCTCACAACCATTGAATTTTGTAACACATACTCTAGTCAACCCTTTACCTATCATGCCCTAATGCTTTTCTAGCTCAATTGGCCTTAGTGTTTGGTTTTAGGAATTCGCTTTCCGACAATGGTGGTGCCAACGGAGACAAGAATAAAGACACAACAGAGTAAGTATCAAAGGTTTATACAGAAACAAACAGAGTATCAAGAACACAACTATCACTAGCCAGAAAGAGATGGCTCTGATACCATGAGGTGTTTATCACCAGCCACAACTATATATATATATATATAACTTATAAATTTTTTTTGTTTTGTTTTTTACTCCTAAAATAAAATACTGAACACCTTGATCTTAAATCTTTTTTTGAGTTCAACTGAAATATGCTCAAATATGATTTTCTTAACAATCTATTCTTTCAAATAAGGCTAAAATTTATACATTTGACCGAATTTGTGAGTATAGTGGCTAAATTTGAATGTGTTTTTAATTTGATATTTGTTAATTGGAGACTAGGGGCGTGGGTCTATCAGAAGTTAGCAAATGTTAACACTAATGACAATTAAACAATTAAACAATGGGTGATTCTTAAAAAAATATTAAAAAAATTAGATAAGGAATGTGGGATGGGGGAGTAATTGAGTGAAGACAAAAACAAATGTTAAACAATAAAAAATTTCCTAATACAATTACAAAGACCAATGTAGTTGTCAACTTGGAGTTGAATTTTTAAATAAAAGAATTATACAGAGTACAGATGATGTAGGAAAAAATCTTCAAATTAATTTATGTAATTTGTCATTTTTGGTATTTTTATGTAATTTTGTTATTTTAGGTTTATGACATTTATTTCCTTATTTTTAGGTGCTTTGAATGCTTTGTAGGTCAAATTTAGTTCTTGTTATGGTTAGGTATTAATTAAAAGTTATTTTAGAATATATTTTCTTGTTTGTCAAGTTTTACGGAATCCTTAAATAAGCCTCTAAGTCTCTAAACCTTTTTTTTTTTAATAACAATTATTCATTCAAAAACATTTATACTTTTGTCTTTCTATTTTCTGGTGGATTTCGAACCCTTTCTTCTTGTGGATTCAAAGACCCTTGTGGATTCAAGGAATCCTCATGGTTTCGAGATTATTTTCAGAAGTAAACATGTTTTGTTTCTTATTTCCTAGAAGTAGACATGTTCTTTTTCTTGACTCTTATACATCCCACATCAATTGGTATAAGAGCCTTGACAATGTCGACTCTATAATAGATACTATTGATGCAGTCACCTAAGGCCCCAAGTAGAAAAAAGTCACCGAAATTTTAACCAATAGGGTTTTTAAAAAAAAAAATAATAGTATAAATTAAGTCTAAATATTATCCAATAAATAAAATAACATTTTTTTAACAAATGAAAAACAAGAAGAATAAAAAAAAGAAATGCCGCTTTCCACAACATCTTTCACAATACTTTCGCTATAAACATAAGCAGCGTGTTGTTACAAGGTATTATTTAAAAAAAAAAAAATTCAATGATGGGTTCAAATTAGAACCAATAATAACTTAGTACTTAGGATTTACTGTGTTATGAATGTAGCACTTCTAAAAAAAAAAAGCAATATAAAGAAAAGATTCACAACATTTTTCATAAGTTGAGTTGGCAAACTTTTATGAGTTCTTATTGAATTCCACTACTAACATCACTTTTTTACTTACCACTACCAATTTGCCACATCAACAGGTGTGAAACATTTTGTCATTATTTTTGTCTATAAACTTTCTAAAAAAAAAATATTTACGTGATTTATGTAGTAGTGATTTTGCATCTAAAACAAGATAATAGAATTTAAGTAATATTTAATTTTAAAAAAATCATATTTAAATATATAAAAGGCCTTAATTTCAATTTTCTCCTTAGGCCTCCAAATGTATTAAGCCGCCCCTGAGCCTTGACTTATCATGGTATGGTGACTGACGTATGAGACGATAGCAATTCCGATGACAGAAAACTTAGCAAGTATTACGTGACATATAACTAGCACTCACGATTATATTTGCTAGGATGCCGTCATTGGAGCATGGAAACAATAAGGATAACTGTCACGGATACATAACTCACGAGCAACCTATTGGTAAGAAAATTTCATATATGCCTTATAAAAGAATTGCTAGTTTTAATGGTAATTTTTTAAAAGAAGATTTTCTTGATTAGTTACTTGATCTAGATGATTTATTTGACTTTGAGAATATTTATTATGAGAGAAAAGTTAAAACTGTTTTATATAAACTTAGTGAATATGCCTTACGTTGGTGGGAACTAATACAATTTGATAGAATTAGACGAGGTAAAGACAAAATTTGTTTATAGCCAAGGATTAAAAATATGCTTGCTATCAACTTTTATCCTTTGGATTATGATGAACTTTGTCGTATACAAAACAAGATTATTATTGGCCACTTGAATTATTTTGAAGAACCATATATTCCACCATTAAAGGAAGAATTGCATGTTGAAGAAAATATTGTTCTTGAAGATTATGTAGAAGTCAAAGAACAAAATATAGAGAATTCTGAAGAAATTCTTATTATTGAAGAAGATTCTCAAATCAAGATTATTGTGGAGAAGAATAATGAAGATCCTATTATAGAGAAAGATATTGAAGTCGAGATGGTAGAGGCCATTGAGGAAGAAATTGAAGAGGAAAGTTTCAAGGATCTCAATAAAATCAAATCATATGATTGTCAATCTCAAGATCCTTTTATTTTGGTGGTTTGCGATACACCAAAGTTTATTGATCTTATTGAGGTTGATAGATTTGATTCAAGGATCTCAATGAAATCAAATCATATGATTCTCAATCTCAAGATCCTTTTATTTTGGTGGTTTGCGATACACCGAAGTTTATTGATCTTATTGAGGTTGATAGATTTGATTCAATTGTCAGTTCTTATTTGGTAAATCTCTACAATTACATGAAGACTAAGGAAAAAGAATCTAAGTTGATTTGTTTATTCCATTGATGAGTTGCAAGTATGGAAAGAAGATCAAGGAGCTCAAGCATTCAAAGTATTTATTTATTTGGAGCGAAAGATTTCAGATTTTAAAGATGAACTCGATGACGAGTTTGTTTCAAGTGGAGGGGTCTAATGTAGGACATAATTTACTATTTAATTATTGTAATTTATTAATTTTGGTATTTAATTTGTAATTTTCGTTATTTTAGGTTTAGGGTTATTATTTCCTTTTTTTAGGTGCTTTTAATGCTTTTTAG
>NW_027069550.1:1580830-1586435 GCF_002906115.3 Quercus suber | reverse complement strand
GTTCATCTCTATCATTACGCTTGTCAGGAGGATCATTTGAACTTCCCAGACGTCTGTTTGACCAAGCTTTTTCGGATCTTAGGATAATGGCCTCCTCGAACAATTGAATATCTCCTCGGACTATGCCCCATGCTCCTCTCCAGACATGTTTCTTTTACATGAGCTTCTTCTCAAGTACTTTCATCTCTTCGGATAAACAGTAGTCCTCAAATAGGGCCTTGGGCCCAATATGTTAGGTTGGGCTTCACCCCCCACATCAACAATTGTGAAAATATTGTAATAACAATAAGTGTTGTAACATTTTCTCAAAATATTTATTTTTAGTTATGATTGGTCATACTCTCATATTTTATTATTTTATTTCGACTTGTTAGAAATTGAAACGTCAATAATTGTGAAAATATTGTGAAATTTATTGTGTCAGTATAACAATATATATACCAACTTATATAAATATTTAAAAGAAAAAAAAAACACAAACCAATTACTAGAGGAAGAAAAAAAAAAAAACTTTAGGCACTATAGCTACAGTGCAGTGGCTCACGAAACCAAAATCACTATAGCTACAGTGACAACATTTTCTCAAAACATTTATTTTTAGTTGTGGTTAGTCACGCTTTCATATTTTATTATTTTATTTCGAGTTGTAAGAAACTGACACGTTAATAATTGTGAAAATATTGTGTCAGTATAACAATATATATACTAGCTTACATAAATATTAAAAAAAAAAAAAAAACCACAAACCGATTAATGGAGGAAGGAAAAAAAAAATAATTTAAGCACTGTAGTGGCTCACGAAACCAAAATCACTGTAGCTACAGTGATTTTATATTCAGCCAAAACGCATAGTTTGACACTCCACAAACGGACAAAATAGAGGGAGTCACCAAAATTGCACTGTAGATGAACAATGTTTTAACACTGTATGCACAGTACCATTTATTGTGTCAGTATAACAATATATATATATATATATCAGCTTACATAAATATTTAAAAGGAAAAAAAAAACACAAACCGATTACTGGAGGAAGAAAAAAAGAAAAACTTTAGGCAGTGTAGCTACAGTGCAGTGGCTCACGAAACCAAAATCACTGTAGTTACAGTGACAACATTTTCTCAAAACATTTATTTTTAGTTGTGATTAGCCACATTCTCATATTTTATTATTTTATTTCGAGTTGTAAGAAACTGACACGTCAATAATTGTAAAATTTATTGTGTCAGTATAACAATATATATACCAATATACCAGCTTACATAAATATTTAAAAAAAAAAAAACACAAATTGATTACTGGAGGATGGAAAAAAAAAAAAAAAAAAACTTTAGGCACTGTAGCTATAGTGTTGTGGCTCACGAAACCAAAATCACTGTAGCTACAANTACGACAGAACCCCCACAGTCCCCCGCCTGCGCTGTGTGCACATACTTCAACCTGGACTCGAACCAGGTTTTCACAAGCTTCTGGGCTAAAAGCTTGTGCACACGTTAGGGGTTGCTAGTCACTTAAGAGCCCAGGCTTTGGTCGCTCCACTTTGCGATGTGGGATCAGGACTTTTGGGCTTAGATCCCCTCACCCTACCACACCCTCAAGAGGAGAGCCGACCTCGGCTCTGATACCACTTGTAACGACAGAGCCCCCACAGTCCCCCGCTGCTGTGTGCACATACTTCAACCCAGACTCGAACTAGGTTTTCACAAGCTTCTGGGCTAAAAGCTTGTGCACACGTTAGGGATTGCCAGTCACTTAAGAGCCCAGGCTTTGGTCGCTCACTTTGCGATGGGGATCAGGACTTTTGGGCTTAGATCCCCTCACCCTAGCTTTTAATTTTTCCCAATGCATTTAAATAAAATGATTATTTTGTAATGAAAATATATATGGTGACTTTGTAAGAAATGAAAGAAATTCAATCCAAAAAGTTTCAATAATATTATTCTGATAAGAAAAAGGGGAACAATTATTTTCCTACGAGAAGTGTATAAGTTATTATTATAAATAGTATAAAATACTATGCATGAAATGATGTTCTCCTATCCGAACGTTAATAAAGTGAAACGAATTGATTTACATGCATCCTTATTGAATTCTCATATATCTTACCTTTACTGAGCTGTGTAGCTCACCCCTCCACTCTTTCAGTTAGCAGGTTTTATTTTGGAGCAGAGGGAGCCTTAGTCGAGTTTTGGAAGGAGCTGGTTTTAGTTTTAAAAGTATAGATCCTAAATTAGCAATTCGATGTTTAGTTTCGTAGTATTGTGTATTTGAGGATCTAAAGAAAGTTGTGTACTTTACAGTATTAAAAGATGTATTATGTGAGATTTAGAATCTGAGTAACTGGGGGATTGTATTATTCTTCGAGTACAGTGTAGATGCTCTGAATGTCAATCTGAAGGGTTATATCATTTAAGTAAAGAAACAAGAATGAAAATAAAGAGGGAAGCTTTTGTAAAAGCTTTTGATAAAGTTTTGAAGTAAAAGTTAAGTGGTTCTTGTTAATATCAGGTTTAAGCTTGATTAGCATGCCGGTCATAGTCACCTTGTAACGACAGAGCCCCCACAGTCCCCCGCTGCCGTGTGCACATACTTCAACCCAGACTCGAACCAGGTTTTCACAAGCTTCTGGGCTAAAAGCTTGTGCACACGTTAGGGGCTGCCAGTCACTTAAGAGCCCAGGCTTTGGTCGCTCACTTTGCGATGTGGGATCAGGACTTTTGGGTTTAGATCCCCTCACCCTACCACACCCTCAAGAGGAGAGCCGACCTCGGCTTTGATACCACTTGTAAGGACAGAGCCCCCACAGTCCCCCGCTGCTGTGTGCACATACTTCAACCCGGACTCGAACCAGGTTTTCACAAGCTTCTGGGCTAAAAGCTTGTGCACACGTTAGGGGTTGCCAGTCACTTAAGAGCCCAGGCTTTGGTCGCTCACTTTGCGATGTGGGATCAGGACTTTTGGGCTTAGATCCCCTCACCCTACCACACCCTCAAGAGGAGAGCCGACCTCGGCTCTGATACCACTTGTAACGACAGAACCCCACAGTCCCCCGCTGCCATGTGCACAAGCTTTTAGCCCAGAAGCTTGTGAAAACCTGGTTCGAGTCCGGGTTGAAGTATGTGCACACGGCAGCGGGGGACTGTGGGGGCTCTGTCGTTACAAGTGGTATCAGAGCCGAGGTCGGCTCTCCTCTTGAGGGTGTGGTAGGGTGAGGGGATCTAAGCCCAAAAGTCCTGATCCCACATCGCAAAGTGAGCGACCAAAGCCTGGGCTCTTAAGTGACTGGCAACCCCTAACGTGTGCACAAGCTTTTAGCCCAAAAGCTTGTGAAAACCTGGTTCGAGTCCGGGTTGAAGTATGTGCACACGGCAGCGGGGGACTGTGGGGGCTCTGTCGTTACAGTTTGGCACTCCACAAACGGACAAAATAGAGGGACTCACCAAAATTGCACTGTAGATGAACAGTGTTTTAACACTGTATGCACATTTCCAAATCACTGTAGCGGCATAGCCGCTTTTTATATAGTTAATAGAATAGTTATATATATTTTTTGAATAGTAATAACAGTAATTGTACACTTGTAAATAAAATAAAATACTTGGAATTATAAATTAAATTATTTTCAAACCAATTTTCAAAATTCTAAATTCATTTTCTTTCTTGGAAACCAAACGGTGGTTAATATCCCATCTTTTACACTGTGTTTGGTTGGGGGGATAATAGGGAGGATGGAAAACAAATGGAGAATAATAGGGGGGAAAACAGTGTTTTCCATTATTTGGCAAAAGAAGGAAAATGCTGAGGATGTAAAACCTGGGAGAAATTTTTTTCTCCCGGGCCCACAATTTACATCCTCCCAAATTAGGAGGAAAATTGTGGAGAGAAAAGTGCTCTCACTGTGGAATTACATAGATGCCCTCTCCCACCTACCCTCTTCACAAACACAACGGCTGTTCTGGAATCAAGTAAAAAAATAAAAAATAAAAAATAGAGAGTGAGAGCTAGAGAAAAAAATAGAGAATGAGAGTACTAGTTGGAACGTTCTTGAATGAGGGAGAAAAAGAAAGAAAAGAAGGGGGAGATAAAGAGATAAGGACAAACGTGTGTGGAGGAAAAAAAAAAAACAACAACAACAACGTATGGATGAAATGAAATGAGAGAAAGGAGAAATAATATAAAGAATAAAAAAATCCTAATTGAGAAATGTTACCACAATATTTTCACAATAAATTTTAAGTAACAGATTGTTATTAGTTAATATTGGTGAGTAAAAAAATAATTTCAGTGGTGAATTCAAATTAGAATTAGTAACAACTTTTCACATAAATTTTGTTGTGAAAGTATTGCGAAAAATGTTGTGGACGTAACACTTTTTATTGAAAAATATAATTGTTGGTAAATTTTATATTATTTAATGAGTATAAATAAATCTATTTCTTACCTATTATATAACAAGGGTATAATAGTCAATTTATATAAATTACATTTTTCTATCCTCCTACTTTTCTTTGTAACAATGGTATAATGGTCAAGTGGAATGATTTTTTGTGATGCCCAAACATTTTCTCTTCAGACTCATAAAAAACAAGCCTCTCCAAAATGGAGAGAAAACACGGTGGAAAAATTGGTTATTGTTTGTTAGTTTAGCCAATTGCTTTTACAAAATTAACTATCTTCTTCAAGGTTAGTTACGTTACAAGCTTCCTCTTGCCTTCATCAATCTTTCCATTTTTCTTCATTTTTTTTTTTTTTAAAGTTTCTATCTATGTATGTCTACTTAAAATAATGACACATATCATCTTTTATAACTTCTTCTATCTATTAGGTATGATATGGAAAAATAACGTCTCATGACAAACAACCACCAGTATATATCAAACTTTTTACTATATGTTATAAAAAAAATATTCTTAAATGCACACTATAAATTTCACTATTTTAATAAACCATTCTTTATCTTTCCTTCAATTTCTTTTACTTATTACCTATTATATCTCTTGAAAAATGGCCAATATTTAGTAGCATATTTTCTAATTATAATATCAAGTATTTCCTCCACTCTTTAGCACTCCCACTACCCTTTTATGTTTTATCATTCCATCGTTACAAT
Organism: Quercus suber; assembly: GCF_002906115.3. Taxonomy (NCBI): domain Eukaryota; kingdom Viridiplantae; phylum Streptophyta; class Magnoliopsida; order Fagales; family Fagaceae; genus Quercus; species Quercus suber. Next base: position 1,581,325 of record NW_027069550.1, on the reverse strand, counting down.
TACTCGTACACATATCTACTTTGGCAATGCTTTTAGACTTCCAACCATTATGCTTACAATCAAATTGAATGGTGTAAAGGACAATGACTAAATACATAGTTTACCCTTTTTTTTTTTTTTTTTTAACAAATTGTGCAATTACCAATGGTTCCTCCCATTTAAAGTTTATTTTCCCCCTTATATTTAAGCCTTACTTTTTTTTTTTTCCGTCTTGTTTCTAAGGTGATATATCAACAATTTTGTTGGATTCAACAACTGGCACATTGGATGAGAGACTTTACAAAAATTATTGTATGATTCAAGATTCACATAAAGTGGTAGTCATCTATCAAGTAGTTATGCCTATATTATCAATTTGTGTAATTCTATGTTGGGTTAAATTTACTGTTTTCCCCCTAGCCCTTGGGATAAAGGGCACCCCCGCCTACCATAGGTGGGTAGCTTTTTATATATATATATATATATATATATATATATATATATATATAAAACTGT
>NW_027069550.1:1505385-1580824 GCF_002906115.3 Quercus suber | reverse complement strand
TGTAATGTGTTGCCTCTTACTTATTTTTTTTTTAAATGCATACATGCGGTCACAATCATTAGATATCCACTTTTTTAAAAGTAAATAATAGGACCTATAAAAAAAAAATCAATTATGAAGCAATGTGGGGAAATTTGCATAGACATTGTGAAATTGTTGCTAAAAAGATAGTAAATACTTAAAATCAATATCTATCTGTCTATAATATATTATAAAAGTTGGATTCTTACAACTAGTGGATATACAAAATGGGGTCTCTTTGACAATGCATAAAATAATGACACATATCATCTTTTATAACTTCTTCTATCTATTAGGTATGATATGGAAAAATAACGTCTCATGACAAACAACCACCAGTATATATCAAACTTTTTACTATATGTTATAAAAAAAATATTCTTAAATGCACACTATAAATTTCACTATTTTAATAAACCATTCTTTATCTTTCCTTCAATTTCTTTTACTTATTACCTATTATATCTCTTGAAAAATGCCAATATTTAGTAGCATATTTTCTAATTATAATATCAAGTATTTCCTCCACTCTTTAGCACTCCCACTACCCTTTTATGTTTTTATCATTCCATCGTTACAATTACTCGTACACATATCTACTTTGGCAATGCTTTTAGACTTCCAACCATTATGCTTATATATATATATATATAAAACTGTTTTTTGGAATACTATTTAGCTTTATTTTTCTCAATCTCATCTCTTCCATATGCAATTAATAGTGTCTTTTGTTGGCTATATTTTATAATATATAATACAGTAATAATAGTAGTTGTATACTTTAAATTTTAATTCGAGCAGCCTACTCAAGGACTGATGTAGCTTAGCTAATTTACATTTTTTGTTTACCAAAAATAAATCTTAATTTGAATAGCCCCTTAATAATAGGCATTGGAATTTTTCTATAAAAAAAAACTTTGAAGGCCTCGCTCTACTTTATCACAATTTTATTTATTATCTTAGTTAAATTACCAATTTGGTTCTTAACATTTACTGTACAGGTCGAAATGGTTCCTACATTCTAAATGTGTCAGTTTTTTTAGTATTTAGTCAAAATAATCAAGTGGTAGATGGAAAGAAGTTTTTTGTGACTAACAATAATATTAAAAAATTAATTTTTTATGCTTCCTAAATTGCCACATAGGTTGTCAAATGTCTTTAGTTTGAAAAATCAATATAAAATAAAATACTTGGAATTATAAATTAAATTATTTTTAGAACAATTTTCAAAATTTTATTTTCCTCTTGTTTGTGTGGTTTTTTTTTAGGCATTTGAAACTTTTGTTATGGTTAGTTTCCTATGGTTTATTTTGTTTATGATTTATGTATGCTATCTGAAAGTTAAACCCAATAATCAATAATCAATATTTATTTACAAATCTACTATGTATTAGAATTGTTCTAGTTAAAAAAAAAAAAAAAAAACTTTTGGGCTTGGATTGATATTAAACTTTGAGATAATATATGCACCAAAATACAAATAAAATTGATATGGATTGACATTAAACTTTGAGAATATGTGGACTTTTCAAACGGTATTTGTGGTATTTAAAAAAGGTTTAATACTTTTTTTTTTGGGTTATAGATGTCTAACGAGTCACTAATATAAATCTAGTTTAGAATACTGATATTATTATTTTCGTGAGTGTTCTAATAAGTATTACTGTTTACTGAAAAAAAGTTTTTAATCTCTTTATTTTTCTACAATCAACTGAACACACATAAAGAAAACTAAAACATCTTCTATCTTTTTACTTTTCTATTTTTCTCCTTATTTTCTATTCTACCATTTTTTTCTATCTTCTAACTAAATAGACCCTAAACTTAAAAAAAAAAAAAAAATCTTATCACAAAATAATTATTTTACATATGTGGATCCCATATTCTCTCTTGTAATACCTTTTTCCTTTTTCAAATTTTTTTTTAAAGAGGCAAATAAAAATAAAACATAATTTAATTAAAATATTAGTATTTTTGAAAAACGAATTGATTAGATTGAAAAGGTTGTTTGTTTGTCTTTTTGTATTTTTCTTGGGTTTGTAAGTTTGTTTGTTTTTTTATTTTTATTTTTCCTTAAAAATTTGAAAATTGATAAATTTTTAGAAAAGGAAGAGAAATAAAAGAAATTTATTTATTGCACAAAAAAGAAAGAGGAATGATTAGATTACCACTCTTATTACAATTTTGCATAAGTATTTAATTATAGGTGATAAAATTGTAGATTTACATGAAACTACCATTTTTACTCAACAACGCAACTCTTAGGTATAGAAGCTTCAGCAAAAATGGTAACAAAAAATATGGTCCCAACATTAAAAAAAAAAGAAAAAAGGGAAACTTATCTCTGGCCAACTATCTTCTCAAAAAAGAAAAAGAAAAAAAAGAAAAAAAAAAAATCTCCTGCCATTTGCCAGCTACAAGTCATAAAGGAAGGCAGTCATATAATTATTAAAGTGGGACTCAATAATACACTCAACATATACACGAACCATTTAGCCAAAAAACATATACACGAACCAAACTATACCCCAGTACGCACCATTATCATTTATCATCAAAAGTCATGCCTATGAAAAAGTGAGGGGAATAAACAATGGTGGTGGTAAAAAGTGAGGGAGAAGAAGGAATAAGGCTTACCAGAAAGGAAGGAAGGAAGGAAGTGAAAGAAAGAGAAAAAGGAGAGGAAAAGGCATCTCCGGCTCTGTTATTATGGCCAGTTTGCTTGGATGGAGGGATCATGTCTCTGAATCTTGGGTCAGCTGGCTTTATTTTGTATCTTCATTTTCCGGTAACTCTCTCTCTCTCTCTCTCTCTCTCCCCCTCTCTCTCTCTCTCCTAACTCGATCCTCCACTGTTCTTTGTAGTAGTATTTCTATTATTATGCTTAGATATGCAGATTTCTTTGTGGTGTTCACTGTTCATTCTGTGAAAAAACTCTTTCTCTTTCTCCTCCGTCTGTGGACGGGGATCCGGATCCTCTCCATTTCCCTTTGAAATGGAGAGGGTCCAGTTCACGGTGAGGATTTGTTTGAAAATTATCGAGGGTCCAAAACGTGCCACGTCATTAAAATGTTAAAAACTCAACTCAACAAATTCAAACTCTGATTAAACCAAGGTTAACGCAGCATTTCCTTTTCTCTCACCAGACTACTCACCTGAAATTTCAAAGATCAAACTTTCATCTCCAAGGATTTTCTTTCTCCATCCCACGGTCCTCACCGTCGCCGGTGCCACCAGCCATCGTGCTATTCTTTTCTCTCACCAACCCATCTGAAATTTCAAAGTTCAAACTCTCATCTCAAAGGATATTCTCTCTCCATCCCACAGCCCGCACCGTCACCGGTGCCAAAGGATGGGAATGGGTAAATGCGCTTGTTTCAAGGTTGCTTATGTACTCCAAGGTATATATATATATATCTAATCGGTTTCTGTTTTTATAATTTTTTCGCTTGTTTGCTTGTCTATGTTTGTGGGTTTTAAGTTTTATTGTCTGATCAATATTATGTTGTATGTTCTATTGCTGTTGTGGTTATATACTTTGATTTATTGATGTACTGGTATGCTGTTTTTATTTAATAGATGGGTTCTTTGTTGGGTAAACAATTTGTGGATTTTCTAGGTATGCATCGTGTGAAATTTTGGATTGTGATTAGTTAATCTGTTAAACTAAAATTTTGGGTATTTAGTTTCATAATAGAAAGATATGCTGTTTTTATTTAATAGATGGGTTCTTTGTTGGGTAAACAATTTGTGGATTTTCTAGGTATGCATCGTGTGAAATTTTGGATTGTGATTAGTTAATCTGTTAAACTAAAATTTTGGGTATTTAGTTTCATAATAGAAAGCCCAAAGTTGTTCTGGTATTGTGTTTAGTTACAACTCACTAGCATCGGGCTAGGGGGACTCAAATCATATCATGGCAATTTTGGTCAGTCTTTTGATGGAATATTGCTTGTGTTTATTATAATTTTCTGTTTTTATTATGCTCTTGATTGCTCCATCTTTTGTCATGGGTACACATCTTTCTTATATTAATTTTTTAGGTTGATTAGTATATTTAATTTTAGGTCCTTATGGTTTTATACCTTTTTTAATTATTGAACTTATCGTTTACACTATATCTATTATCTACAACCACTGGAAAATCCTCACATATTAAACAAATTTTAAATAATTGAGGTTATTTTAGTGACACCGCCATCATTGTTGCTTTGTTTTGCTTTGTGATAATGCTTTCTTAGGGTTTTTGATTTTCTTTGGAATTGGGATTAGTTTATGTGCTTAAAATTTTTATATATTATCTCTGTGTGTGTGTTTTATGCTGTGGTTATTAGAATGTTTGGTTCCATTTTTTTGGTTTGTGGGTATTTTTTTTGGTCTCACTGTTATGTAAATGTTTGTGCTTTTGCATGGATTTTGATTTTATTTTTAATTGTTCACTTTATTATGAAAGGTTTGAGGGAATGTATTGTGAATGTCTCTTTGTTTTCCCTGTCATGCCACTGATTGCAGAATTGGGTGTGTGTAAATTGTCCTTTAAATCTGCAATAAGGTGAGCAGAAAAAATATTCTTTATAAGGTGTAAATTATGTGCCATGGTGAAGGTTTCTATATTCATTCGCTTTTGCTTAATACAGGATGTTGTGAGTGGTGGACAAAAAGATCGAAACAGGTTGCCATGTTGGAGTTTGATCGCATTCAGAAGTCAATGAGTGTTATTGTCTGGGAGCCAACTGGGCAAAACTGACTTCTTGTCAAGGTAAGTGTTATATTGTTGTCTTACTGGTTTTTGTCAAAAGGATAATGTCTAATGTATAGCCCATCTCCAAATTTCTTTTACAACTTGGTTTTGAATTTTGTTATTGCTGTTGGTAAAATGAGAAGAAAATTAAATGGTGTCTTTAATCTTTTCCTTCCAGTTAAGTATTGGTGGGTTGATTTCATTCATAGGAAGTATTGACTAGATAATTGACTTTTTATATTGTATGTTGTAACATATTATACTGATTGGACAAACAATAGAAATGTGTAACAAAGATTTGATAGCATCATAGTTGTTCAACAGAATAGGTTCCTTCGATTACTATCAGAATATGACTGGACCTTTTCTGCTTTGGTTGTTGACATAAACGAAGATTTGAGCACAAAAGATGAGAAAGAGATGAGTGTAAGATCTCTATTGAGTGAATTATTATTGAATAGTATACAATAATTTTGGTTCATTCTTTCTTAAATTTGTGATCTTATTTTTCACTGGATGACCATTATCATTTTTTCAGAATAGCTTTATGTTGACTAGAAAAGGTTATGAAGAAAACAAACAAAATGTAAGTGCAACAATGTTCCTGGCTACAGCTTACGACAAGGCATCTGAGGCTTGGACCAGATTCTGTCCAAACGTATCGGTTGGTAGTTCCTTTAAATTCAACTTGGTTGCCTAATTGTTTAAAAGCTGAAGCATTCTCTCATATGTTAGTGCTTGCTAATTTATGGCGTCGGTTGGTAGTTCCTGTAAATTCAATTTGCTTGTGCTTATTTGACAATATTGTTACCTTTTTAATTAATATTCCTTTTCCATTAAAACATTTCTTGTGAGTTGTATTGTGAGAGTATCTTGATAGCTTTCCTGCAAACATTGACTTGGCCAGAAGGAAATTCTTTGGTATCATCTAGATTTTGCTCAGTGAAGACACTATCAACATCTATTTGCCTGCATCCGGTTCTTGTTTTTATATGTGCAAATAGTGTTAGATTTAGTATGGATTGTGTCCTATTCTATATTGACACATGGAAACTGTTTTACTCAAAAGGAACTTAAAAGGTTGGTGGCTTATGCTAGAAGCAGTGCAAACTTGTTGAACAAACTCATCTTGCAGGACCAGATTGATTCCTATAAATGGGAGGTGAGTCTGAAACATTTGTCAGGTTTTAGAGGGTTATGGTTTTTTAATTTTTTGATTTCTATGTACATTAGTTGTTACAGCATCATTTTTTTCTTGCAGTGCCTTTGGAGCTATGATACATCCCAAAGTTTTAATACCAAAAGAACTTACTTAACAAAGAAGCATCATACATTCATACCAAGAGATGGGGCAAGTTGTTTAACACGAGGCAAGTGAAGTGATCAAGCTAAGATTGAAAATTGTAGACTTTGGATGGAATGTATAATCAAAAAGTGAGAGGTGGAATGTATAGTCAAGCAATAAGCAAACCAATTGTAGAAGTTTCATGTTATTATAATCAAAGTGTTTATTTCAATGGAATTCTTGTCATGTGATCAAAGTATACATCTTAATAAAATTTGTTCATTTTTTTTATATTAAATTCGCTTATTGTCTACTCTGTTGGATTGAATTTTGATTGTAATGCCAAGTAACTCATAGGAGTGCAACCCAAGTACACAAATTAGCATTTTGGCCTTAAACTGCATTGCACATGTGTACTTGCCTTAGAAATTTAAATAGTGCTTTATTGCAAAATAGTGCTCTTTGTGGATTGTGCCCTTTTAAAGCTGCTGGGAAATTTAAATAGTGCTCTTTGTGCCCTTTTAAAGCTTAATTGCCAATTTGCTGCTCTTTGTGCCCTTTCAAAATTGCTGCTGTGAATGTGACAAATAATAATGGTTAATGGTTGTTATGATTACATCTTGGTGCATTGGTTATTATATGGTCACCTGCATATTCAGTTTGAGTGTATTAATAGTTTAGGTTCCATTTTGCTGCTTGGCAGACACACATGATGTTTTTGTAGTCTCAAATTGCTATCTAAAACAGGACATTCAAACCAAGGCAGAAACACTTCGCAACAATGCAATAAATTGGTATACAAGTCATAGATTAATTAAAAAGATCATGTTTCATTGCTAAAGTCTCGGATTACAGAGATAATTACACCAAAATTCAGGCTTTTTCCACTAATACCTACCAACACGTACCAACACAAATTCAGGCCAACACATACCAATACAAACATTCTGTCAAAACCTACCAACATACACAAACATTCTAGGTCTTCTACATTTATACCAAATTCCCACAGCACACTTTATTAATTGGCCCTAGCCATTTCATCTGATCCTCTAAATAATATTGCCCATCCTTGTTCTTTTCTACATAAACCAATTCTAAGTTGATCCCAGCAGCCTCAGCTACAGCTTTTGCTGTAGTTGTGAATTTTTGGATCCAGTTAATGTCCTTACCTCCATACAAGCATACATCTCTCCCTTTTGCCATCTGATAAAGAAGCAACATATTAGTACTATAATTAGTGAGTTAATAAGAAAAAAAGTGCATATATATATATATATATATGCACGCACGAGTACAAACCTTTAATAAAAAAATTCCATCAAACCCTTTTTCTTACATCTAAAAGACTAAAATATTGTACAAGAAAATTACCCCAGTTCTTTGTTGATTCAATCCTCCACTGGTTGCTATTAGTACCGATTGGGATGTGTTACGGCTTCAACTTCTGAAATTAATAAAATATAAAATAATCACAATTAAACAAACAAACAAACAAACCCAGCATTCTACAAAACCCAGTCAATTTTTTTTAAAAAAATATATATTTTAATCAGAAGCTTACTAACAAGTAACAACACATGCTAGTTAAAAGCATGGTATGATATCATGATACTGATTATACTAATCAGAGATGAGACAAAACCCTAACAAGCGAAACCAATAAAAGAATTTTGAAAACCAAGAGAAAAAAGGATAAGTTGCACTTAGTACGCACTTGGAAATTTGTTGCTGGCATTGCCGCATCCATGGTAGAATTTGGAATTTTTCGAAGTCCAAATTTGTTGCACTTAGTCCGATTTCATCCCTCGTTTCTAATGTCATTCTTACACAGCGAACCCATCCCCACCACCACCACCATCAAACCCACACATCCCATAACAAAAAATCAGCCACCCATAAATCAGCCACAAATCAAAATCAACCACCATCGGCTACCCACAAATCAGCCACAATACCCACAACAAAAAATCAAAGCAAAAAAGGAAACCCCAGCAACCCCACTCCACCACCGCTGCACTACACACCACACCACCACTAGTAAACCCACAGCCAAAAAAAAAAAAAAAAAAAATCATAGAGCCAGTAAACCAGCACCACCATAGACCCACCACGCAAAATACCTAGATTTCCAAGACATTCTTCAAAGGTTTACTTTTGATAATATCTGTAATATCGCTTTCGGGTTCGACCCGGCCTACTTGTCGCCCTCTCTTCCACAGACCAAGCTCGACTTAGCCTTTGAAAACGGTATCAAGTGTAGTAGCGAGAGGGGGAATACGTTATTCCCAGGCGTTTGGAAAATCAAGAAGTTGTTGAATATTGGGTCAGAAAAGCGTCTCAAGATCGCAATCTCAGAAATACGAGGGTTCGCCATGACCCAGTAAACCAGCACCGCCGATCTCCACGGAACAAAACCAAGTCACCGATCTGATAGAGAGGGAGAAAGAGAGCAAACCACGGAATCCACAACACTGCCGAGAGAGGAAAAAAAAAAAAAAAAAAAATCATAGAGCCAGTAAACCAGCACCACCATAGACCCACCACGCAAAATACCTAGATTTCCAAGACATTCTTCAAAGGTTTACTTTTGATAATATCTGTAATATCGCTTTCGGGTTCGACCCGGCCTACTTGTCGCCCTCTCTTCCACAGACCAAGCTCGACTTAGCCTTTGAAAACGGTATCAAGTGTAGTAGCGAGAGGGGGAATACGTTATTCCCAGGCGTTTGGAAAATCAAGAAGTTGTTGAATATTGGGTCAGAAAAGCGTCTCAAGATCGCAATCTCAGAAATACGAGGGTTCGCCATGACCCAGTAAACCAGCACCGCCGATCTCCACGGAACAAAACCAAGTCACCGATCTGATAGAGAGGGAGAAAGAGAGCAAACCACGGAATCCACAACACTGCCGAGAGAGGGAGAAGGTTGCAGATGCGATCTGAGAACATATAGGAAGCAAACATGATCTGAGAAAGAGAGTTTGAAATATTGAGATGGGTTTGGTGAGAGAGAGTTTGAAAGAGGGTTTGGTAGAGTCTGAAACAGTTTGTCCGGTTGAGAGTGCCTCTAGTTTAAGCGGTGAACTTGAGTTAAAGTGTGTTTTAACTGGGGTTAAGTGTGGTGTTAACCTTTTAAATGATGTGGCAAGTTTTTGAGCGTGGATTATCCCTAAACAAATCTTCACCGTTAACTGGAGCCTCTCCATTTCAAAGGGAAATGGAGAGGATCCGTATCCCTGTGGACGGTGCCACCGACAGGGACTGAGGTGAGTGAGCGCAGCTAAGGTCATTAATGTTATTAATCAATGCATGCACCCAAATTTCTATATTTATTTTTTTAATAGAAATTTTCTATATTTTTATTAATAGAAACAGCTTAGGTGTCCCATTTAGGTTCATTTAATGTAAGTTTCGCATGGGCTTCTCTTAAACAAAAAAGAAAAAATTGCATGGGCCCAATACGCGTGAAGTTTGTTTTTATTTATTTAATTTTTTTATTTCTAAACTTTAAACTTTTTTTTTTTTAATTTTTTATATTAAATTTAAGGGTTTTGATTGAAAGTTGTATTTGCAAAGTACATGGGTAAAAACGAGTGAAGTACAAAACCCTGCAAACCTTTCTATCGAGAACTCTCCTTCTATTTCTCTACTTCTAACGAGAAGACCCCTAAAAACCCTAAGGTAAAACCGCAAAAAAACCTGTGTTCCATCAAGATGTTTGCCGTAGCATCGAGAACTCGAACTCGAACTCGAACTCGCACTCGCACTTGTAACCCTACCTTCAAAATATATCACCACCTCCCTGAAGAGATCATCAAAGACATCAAGAGAGAACATGCCCTCGAAGTTTGGTTCTCCAAACAGATCAATAAGGGAAGGATAGGATAGGATGCTCTCAGATCTGATGAGAATACGGCCTCAGATGCTGCCAAAGAACACAAAATAACTTACCTATCAAAAACAAAATAACTCTCCTATCCAAAAGTTCTTGGATAAAAACCATTGTTATTTATTCTCTGAAAATCAATTTTTATGTTTTTGTTTTAGAGAATGTTAGAGAAGCATGTCTTTCTTGATTTGTTACACCTGAAATTATTACTTTGAAATATTTTTGTTGTTTTCCTATGTTGGATGAAGATGAGGATGAGGATGAGGATGAGGCCTGCTCTTCTCAAGTATGTGAATTGTCCTGTTACTGCCTTGAATTATTAAAGCTTGGCTTTGTAATTTGCTTTAAAAGATTACACATTGATTATGCGAATTAGATTTACTATACATGACAGTTTTTCTTCAATTTATTGTTCTTTTATTTATTGCTTTGTTATTTGCGAGCAAGGCGGTGACCTTAAGCTGCCAAGGCCTTGTATCTCCAGAGGGTCGAGGTGACTGATTAAAGCAAAGCGCCACATAATATAGCTATCATACGTAGATAACTTTTGCTTATGCGTATCAAACATGCTAAAATATTATTTTCAAGTGTTTTTACATATGTTGCATTAAGAAATTAGGTGGCTTAATTATTTTCATATAGGCTCAGCAAGTTTTAGGGTTTTTCGCTCTATTAATTATTCTAACAATAGGTTTTACCACAAGCTTGTGTAAATTGATTGATCTAACAAATAAGTTTTATAATCTTTTTAAGAAAAAAAAAAAAAAAAATTGCATTCAAAGATTTTTTATTCATGCATAAAGGGATTCTTATGGACACTTTGAGGCTGTTTGCCACCTTTTTTTGGTCACTCAATTTCCGTCACTCATCACTCATCACTTATCACTCAATACTCATAACTCATCACCCATCACTCTAAAATTAATATCCGTTGGCACATCACTGAAATGCAATAACTCAACATTTTTCACACTATTTTGTGGGCCTAGCTCTGTCACCCACTGCAACTTTTTTTTTTTTTTTTTTTCACTGGGTTCGGTGAGTTTCCCAATGAAAAAAAGAAAAAGAAAAAAAGAAAAAGAGGAAGAAACCCAGGGACGGTGAACCCAGGTGGGTAAAAAAAAAGAAAAAAAGAAAGAAGGAAGAACAGGGACGGTGAACCCAGGTGAAAAAGAAAAAAAAAGGAAAGAAGGAAGAACCCAGTGAAAGAAACAAAAAAAAAAAAAAACCCAGCCAACGGAAACCAGTGAAAGAAGAAGAAAAAAAGGACCAAACCCAGAAAGTGAAAAAAAAAAAAAAAAAAAAAAAAAAAACCAGACCCAGAAAGTGAAAAGAAAAAAAAAGGATAAAAAGGAGCAAAAATCTGACTGTGGGACCCGCTGTGTGATGTTATTTACAAGTTTGCCATTGAAAATAGAAAACTAAAAACTGAAAACAGCCAAAAGTTGTTTTCAGTTTTATAACTCATAACTCAAAAAGTAGAGAATTGAGTATTGAAACAGAGTTATGAAAACAAAGAAATTGTGCAGGCAAACGAGTATTCTGCTATGGGTCCCACCATTTTTAGAATTGAGTTATGGAAACTGAGAATTGAGTTATGAAAATTGCCAATCCAAACAGCCTCTTAATCATTTACAATATTCATTGCCAAAAAGATAAAAGGAAGGACATGTAATGAATACCAAGAACCTTAAAAATGTAGCACTTGGATGAATGCTCCTTAGTGCATTGCAAAGGCACTATTTGGCATGTAATAGTTTTAACAATAGCTTCAAGCATTCATGGCAAACCTATGTAAAGATTAGATTGAAGACCTCCATGTCCATCTGACTTCCAGGTGCTCCAATTAAGAGATATTTGCAACAATTTTACATCGAAAAATATACTTGAGGCCGAACATCATCACTCATAAGAAGGGTGTTTCGGTTATATCACCATAAAAATTAGACTACATGATTGGTAGACTAGCCTTTCTCATCCAGCATAAAGTAAAGGGTTCTCTCTATAGTCATGCTGTGGCATACTGAGATTGTTCAAAGAAATAACAAACGGTTTGCAAGCATACTATTATCTTTTAAACTGTTTTAATGTATCAGACCATATATCTCTTTGAACATGGTTCATGAGTAGTGAAAATCTTGTTGACATAAATGTTATACAGCTACTACAACAGTCAAATGAATTTTCCATATTGAAATTCTTGACATTTTTTGTCATGTTAGGTCAGAGAGGGTGTGAGAAAGTCAGAGGGAGAATCATAAAAAATAAAAAATAAATACCATTGAAAGGAAGGGGCTAGGGGTGCAAATCTGTAAACATTCCAATAGCATCCATCTCCTAACCATAGCTTTAATAAACAATATGACGCATTTATGTAAGTAATACATACATGCATATGCATTTATGAATCTTTGGAAGCAAATGAAGAGAAAACCATTTAATTACCTTTGAAAGGAAGGGATCAGGGCAGCCTTATTTGTAAACAACTCCAACAGCAGCTCTCTCTCCACTAGAGCTTAGACAAACTATGTGGAGCTCCAAGTCATACCTGAAAGCAGAATTAGAGCATTAAATTTTAAACCAAACCAATGTATGGAGTGGGTCGTACAAAAATTAGTTAGCCCATAGATGTATAAAATGAAAATAGAAGGCAAACAAAAACCTTGATCCATTGAATGTAAGCTCAGATGATGAATACAATTATATACAGTAATAGATTTGATTGGCATCCCCTTTCAACATCACCTGATGAAACATCCATTATAGAAAAAAAAAAAAAAAAATTAGCAATATATTTCAACTAATTTGATACCTATATTACCCATTTACAAGCATGGAATGTTTTATCATGACAACTACAAAACCGTCAAGGTTGCATATATGTATAAATGTATACATACGTACACACAAGTGTATGTGTGTGTGATTGGGTGTTACATCTTTAAGCAACTGTTTGCCTACAAGCTCATTTGTTCATGAAAGCTTTTTAAAACTCAATTTTTCTACGTACAAGAATACTTTAGCCCACTTTCAACCAAAAAAAAAAAAACCATTATGCTTATGCCAAAAGGACAGGAGTTAGAAGGATCATATATTAATGTGTTCCTCTGATGCTTGTTTTTATAAACAGAATAGGTTGGTCATTGAATGAGTAACCTATCAAGGGTCCAAATGGTCCGAGTAGGCGGGCATGCAAGTCAAGCATTCATTAGCTTGCAAATGTTAAATGAATTGGTACTTAACAAAAATCACAGCCATGAATTAGGATAACAAAGTATATCTTCAGTGGCAGGTAGCTCACCGTAATACCATGTCCCCTGTTCTTCACAACAACCCGAGCTGGTTCATAATCCCCTTTTAACTTCGCCAAGCTAATAAAAACCGGCACCCTTCAGTCCAGAACATCGATAGGAGATAGCATTCATCCATTAGCACAATCTTTCCAATCTGGATCAATTTGGCACCATTTATTTGGTCCTTCCCAGTTCCTTCAGTAATAGAAAATGGAGTTTCAGCATCTGTAAGGCATGAAAAGATAGTTCAAATACAATGATTAGAGTGATCATCATCTGATATTTATGATCTTGATATACTATGATCATACACCACTACAGTCTAGCTCAAACTGGTTAGAAGTGCGTTTGGACTTCCTAGAATAAAATTAAAATCCATCTTTTCTGAATGTCGCGCACACCAATTGTTATTTCTCACATAGTAAATAGGATGGTTGATAAGTACTGATAACAGGCCCATTCGGTAACATATGGTGAACACTGAATTCAATAGTCCTTTCATAACTAGGTGAAGTAAAACATAATATTCCATAGCCATGCAACATCTGAATGAATCTATATCTTTAAAGATAAAACACTATCAAAATAAAATCTTACAAAGAAAGTGAAGTAACAATGTGGGGAGCAATGACGGAACTAGGAGGGGATTTAAGTTTTTTTGGGGGGGGGGGGGGTGTTTGTTAAGGATTTATAAAACTACATTGATACAGGTTCTCTAGAATTTGATCTATACTCACTGTCCATTTGGCAAAGATCATTTTTGCCAACTTATTTTATTATTTAACTTATTTTTACTACTATTTATCAGTTTCACTGCACTTTTTAGTACTATTCATCGGTTCCACTGTACTATTTCCACTAACTTTTACCTTTATTTACAGTACTTTCAAGTTTCAACAAAAAACTTTCACTTTTAGCAAAATAAGTGGATCTCAAACAGACTCTCACTCTTATGATAAGGTTTCTCCACAATCTCACTTAGCTACAAATACATATTTCAAATCATTAACAGCAAAAAAATAAAATTCATAGTCAACAAGAATCAATCTAAGAGATTAATCTAAATATATAAAATGTAAACATGTAATTCAACTCATTCATTTTATAAAAAAAAAAAAAAAAGTATTTTCGAATAAATCAAAGTTAATGTGTGCAGCATATAGCAATATTCCTGTAAAGTTAAAATTATGCGTCTGATTGGGAATTGTTTATTTTTAGTAAGACAAAAAGCTAAATGTTAAATTATTTGAAACAAAATTGAGACAAGAAATAAAAAGCAAGAAAAACGTTTGTTGATTGGCAAACACACTATGAACGTTAATATCTTGAATATACTTTTAAAAAATTACATAAAATTCAACATTTATTCCTCTAATTTCTATGTAGTAATATTTTCGGATTATAACAAAAACTATAATGTGAAAACTCGAATGATGGAAGACATAGTTGTCAAAATGTGAATAGCATCATGAATCGTATTGTGAATCAATTTTTGATTTTTCCATATTGTAAGATACACAAACACTTAATAAAATTTATAAAAAAGAATATATAGATATACATGCATAAATGGCATAGTCATTATAAATTTTGAATATATTCAACTAATGACTAATTTGTTAACTAAATAAATAAAACTAACATGGGTTTATAACATACACATTTAAATTGATTAAACTCAAAAATGATAATACATTACAAATGACCCAAAAATAATAATTTTTTCATCATATTGCCTAATCAACTCTATTTAAGTCAATGCTATCATCATGTTCATCATTTTGCATACTTATTTCTTCATTGAAAATTTTTTTAACATCATCAACATTTACTATCTCTTCTTGTTCTTTTATTTTAATAATTTTCTATAAAAATATTTCTTCTTGCCATTCTCATTTCTTAGACTTACAACAATAATAACAAAAAATATATATATATATATATATATAATTATATTGTCAATTAATATTCACATAGTAGAGGTGGCAATTCATGTTCACGTGTGAGGTTCGTGTCGTGTCAACTCATGAGTATTCGACTATATAAGTCAACACTACCCCGACATATTTATTAAACGGGTCAAAATTCCTCAATCTTAACACAACCCATTTATTAAACGGATCAGTCATGTCGACCTGTTTATCAGATTTATCAAAATGAAAAAAAAAATATGAAAAAACAAACAAATAAAATTTTAATAAAATTTAGAACTAACGAGTAATTACATCACAAATAATCATTCAAAACTTGCATATCCCAATATCACAAATAACCAATCACAATATGTCAAAAAAAAAATAAACCACAACAACAAATAAGTTTATATACCTAGAGTTTGAAAGGTATTTTGGTAAAATATCATTTAATTAAACAGGTCAAACATGTTTTGTCAACCCGAATATGACACGAACCCGTTAAACCTCAACCCATAACCTACTAATTTCGTGTCATGTCATGTCAGGTTCGCATCCAATTTTTCCACCTCTAATTCATAATATAGAAAATATATTTGTAAATATGAAAATGAAGTGTAAGTGTATAGTCCAAATTTTTTAGGAGAGAGAGATAAGAACAAAAAACCTTATAGATATGTTATTTTATTAAGCTAAATTAAGTTATCTAATAATCTTGTGTTAATAACGTCTAACAACTTGTTAGATTTAAATAAAAGTACAACTTTTAACCAAAAAAACTCATTTTAAAGCATTTGCCTATGTATCATAAAATTATACAATACGATACAACTCATACAATACGCACACTGTATTGTACAATTCATTAGCACTTACGATACGCTCTTATGATATTGAATTTTTTACACATGATATGATACATATTTAGGCTAAATTAAGTAACCTAATAATCTTATGTTAAAAACAAGTCTAACTTGTTAGATTCTAATAAAAGTACAATTTGTAACCAAAAATCTCATTTAAAACAATTGTCCCTGTATCGTATGATACATACGATTATATAATACGATTCATACGATACGCAAACTATATCATATAATTCATGAGCACTTATGATAAGCCCTTGTGATACAAAAAATTTTTTACACAAATGATTTGTATCGTACAATAAGTATAGCATATCAAACGATACTAACAACTATGATGGAAGAGAAGGTTAGTGAAGGTTCTTTAGTTTTTTTAATTATAATGTGGGACCTTTCAGTCCTAGACTTGGTGATAGGGGTAAGGGTCTGCGACAACAGAAAAGCAATAACTTGGATTTTAATTGGACCCAATAACATGCTGTTTTGGTTAGGAAAAGACGAAAAGCATGGCTTGGTTAGGAAAGTATGGTTGCATTTTATGGGAGGTTTTCATCGGTTAGTGGCAGTAAATATTATAGTTCAGTAGCATTATAGATGAATGTTTGTGAGAGAGAGAGAGAGAGAGAGAGAGAGAGAATCTTAATTAGTTTCTAGAAAGTAAATAGAAGAAGAGCTGGTCATCCTAGGAAAGGACACTTAAATATAAAAATATTTCAAATTGAAGGCAAAAGAGCCTTGCAAAATAGGACTCTACTACCATAAAGAGCCTTACTATATACTTGCGTTCAATGTACACAAATTGTAAATGAAGTTGCTCAACAAATAATTTTAAGAATCAAAGCATGTTGGCCTTCAAGTGTTCTTTCTCCTTTCCTCTAATTAGCTTTTCTTTCATATAGTATTTTTGGTAGAGTCCTTAATCACCATAAAATTATCTATTTTACTACTTCCTTAAAGAGGTCAAGCCTTGCAACAATGGCAACTACTTTCACCAAAAAAAAACAAAGAAGTGGTCACAAGTTCAAGACGAGAATCAGTCTCTTCAATAAATTAGAGGTAAGGCCACCTACCATGACCTCTACCAGACCCCACAAAAGTGGGAGCTTTGTACAATGAGTATAGTCTTCTTTTCCTTTTCGTCCTCAAACCCAAAAAATAAAGCCCTAAACTTTTACCTTTCAAAGCCCATAAACCCTCCATACTTTCTTACATCAAATAACACATCAAACCATTTTTAATTCTAAACACAACCCCATAACCCTTTCTTCAACAATTCTAAACCTAGATCCACAAATTCTTTTAATCCTAAACCTATGATACCCATCATAAGCACATAAATTCTCCATTTTTTCCTATGTCACAACTTGGAGAAAAATTGTCATGTATAGTAAATCTAATTCGCATAATCAATGTGTAATCATAATAATTTTTAAGAGATGCTTCAAAAAAAAATTAAATTTTTTTTTTTTTTTAAGTTCCTTAAAAGACTAGCTTTTGTTTTTGAATTCAATCCAGTTATCTGTCAAGCTCACAAATTGGAAGTAATCTGTTGTTTCCCGTGGGGAGTACAAACACTGGCTTGTTCGAATGGACAAACCGGGGATTGGAGTTGTTACAAAGGCTCAAATGGTTGATTATTATGCTCAAATACTGACCAAGGTTTTGGGGAAGTAAGTAAATAACATTTGAGCTTGTTATTATGTTTCTGTTCCATTTTATTGTAACGTCTCTAACAGTGCATCAATGCAATATTCTTCCTTTGATTGCTTTGTTTCTCTTCACCCTGAAAGTGGAATAATACTTTTTGTAGTGAGAAAGACGCACAAATGTGTATTTATCATGTTTCTTGGCAGTCCAACTTTGGGTTCTGTTGTGAACTTGACGATGAATGTGCACGGGAACTAGCTGGTTAGTATGTGCATTTGGTTTCTCTTTGCCACGGTTGTGATATGTATTTTGCAGCTTGAAGACAAATGCTTCCATATGGTGTAGGTGTACCAGGTGTATTATCTGTTCAGCTAGATAAGAATTTTGAGTCAGAGAATAAGAATTATGGAGGTTTGTACGTTTTTCAGATAATATTTTTGTGTGTTTTTTTAATGTTTGATCAGATATAACATGCTCCACATCTTTTCTACCTTGCAACTTCGCTTCTCTTCAAGCATTGTATTCAGTGATATCTTGATCTCAGAGATATATTGCAAAGTATTAACTTTGACTGTTTCTTTCTTTTCTTTTCTTCTTTTAATAATTTCTATTTGAAAGGCCTCTGTGTCAAGAAAGTATATAGCAGAAGCACCATGTAACTTATGCTAGTATATTTGTGTCAGTGTCATAACAAATACATGTTTTAGGGATTCTAATCCTTAATCAACCAAAATGTTTATGTGATTTCACTGTATGAGATGATCTCTCAAGTAATTTACTTATGTAAATAAAGCAATTAACTTTAGATGTTTTATTAATTTGAGCTGGATTTTAGTGGAGGGGTAAATTCTATGTCATTGTAGATAGCCAGTCTTTGAAGCAGCTAAAGGAAAGTTGTATAGTCCAGTAGCAGCCATGTGTCTTTTCCTTGAAAGTGGAAGACTTTGTATTGAGTAGAAAAATAGGCTTTATAGTGGCTGCAATTCTTTGTGGCAGAGATGAGTCTTTTCCTTGGTTAGAATCATGCATTGGGCTTGGGAACACTTTGTAGTGTATAGCAGTTGTGATTCTAGATTTTGTGGCAGAGCATGCCTTTGCAACAGAAAGCACACAATGTCAATTAATGACTTATAAAACTGGACAGAGTTTCATACTGACTGTGAAGGTTGCTAAGTGAGCTTTAGCACAAGGGAAAGCTCAAGGAAGTAATTCCTGATCATATTTTATTGTCAAGCTCAATGAGAATGTTGCTGATGGAATTGGTCATTCAAAGGGAAGTATTATGTCACTTATACTGAGACATGTAGTAGTTAGTAGAATTGTACAATATATGAAGTATTAACTATAGCCATCAGAAGTATACCCATGAAACTTTAACCATATGGCTTGCAGAAGGTTTACAAAATGAGCAGATTAGGAAGGTATCTGATGCTGGGGTAAGAAAGAGGTAAGTATAGCCAATCTCGTCACAAAAACTGTCATGCAAAGTTGCTAGAAGTCTTGAGCAAGGAGGAAAGAATCAGATGCATTGAGAAAGAGAGATTCCCAATGTATCTATGTGAGGGGTGAGATTGAGAAAGGTAGGGTCCAACTTATTATATTCTTAAATGCAATTCATCCAACTAGTTGGAGTTTAGGTGCAGGTGATAACTTTAAATGGGTTAGAAGATTCAAATGCTACTGAGGAAAGTAAATTGCTTACTCCTTGTTCTTGGAAAATTATTTTGGAAAGCCATGGGAAAAGAAATTATATTCCATAGACCCCAAAACATGATGTTTAACGTTATAGTGACATATTTGGTGGTGCATTTCTCTAATACTCGCTATTAACTTTGATAACAACTAGTTTATGTCAGAAAATGGCTTCAGGTCTGGTTCTTGTGTATTGATTAAGGCTCATCTTTAAATTGAAGTTCATGTATAAAAGGTGGTTTTGGCATATATTTTACAACATGCATGAAGTTTTAAGAAAAAGGGGGTAAGGCTGCCTACCTACCATGACCTCTCCTAGACTACGCAACAGTGGGAGCTTTGTGCAGCCTCTCCTAGACTTTGCAAAAGTGGGAGCTTTGTGCACTGGGTACGACCATGAAGTTTTAAGAAACTCTGCTGCTGGTTACTCAAGCAAATGAGGAGGAGGTATGCAATGCTGGAATTGGTGAAGATATTACAATAACATAATAAAATTGTTGTATCTAGTGCACAAAACTCCTACTTTTGTGGGGTCTAGGATAGGTGATTGGTAGGCAACCTTAGTGCCTTACACCCAATTTTATTTTGGAATGCCTGATTCCTAGACTCAAATCTGCAACTTGTCACTTTGGATGGAAGGCACTTGCTATCGCACTAAGGCCCAACCTCTTTGTTAAATTACCGATTCTCCCAAAAGCTTAAACTATTAGGAAATTGTTAATTTAATCACTTAGCCATAATTCTAACACTCTCTTTAAATAGCATAATAATTAACAATAGTTTTTTTTTTTTTAATTCTTAATCCAATTGCTCTGAAACATGCCTTAGCCAAGATGGGTTACTGGCTAGTCCAACTTGGTTAATGATGATCAGATGATGTAAGTGAGACTGTTAAGATGATTTGGTTGTGTGAGACAGAAATCTTCAATGGTTAATGCGAGGCATATTTGGTGCTAGTTAAGGTCTGTATGAGGGAGTGACTGGCATCAGCCACCCCAATAAAGCAAAAATATATAATTTATTGAAAGCCTGTATTTTGTGCTTTGTGATAATATACTGATCTTTATCGGTGGACAATGCTTGAGGGTAGGTATTTAGGTGATATTACACTCTAAGCAGTCCCATTTAATATAATATTTTTCATTACATAATTAAGAAATTTTATAGTATAACCTGTCAAACATCATTTTTACAAATTTTGAACATTTTGGAATTTCTTAAAAAAACCTCATACATTGTGATGGACTCTGGTTCTATCAAGTGCTATAAGAACAGTAGGCAAAACAATCTACTTTGAGGCTGGCCAGCCTCCTAAATTAAGAGGGAGGGGTGGGAAGACATTTGAGTCAGAATTATTCTGAGATTCCTTTATCGAATACAAAACCTACATAAATAGCCAACACCTCTCCTACCTCATTGAAAAGACTAATAGGAATGATAACCAATCTATTTTCTACTTTATCTCCCAAGTCCAGGGAACTACTCTTCATTATTATTTGATAAAACCACAGAAAAATTTGGTAAAATAAATTTAATCTATCTAATCTATTTCGGTACCAAACATGCAAAAATTGCAACCAACCTTGTGACATTGGTTGCTGCCTGGCTCATATCACAGTGTTTTCACCTGTTCTAATACATTCACCAGTGAGGTGAACATACCAAGCACATTAGGTTATATTTTTTGTTAAGGACCTAGTCCTACAGAAACCATTAACTTTTTCAGTTTAGGATTTTAATGACATGTTATCACCTAGTGTAAACAGCTGGTTAGAGGATTGGTCGAGTATTTGATAGAACTTGACTGCTTGCAGAATAGACATTATCTGTTAACTATTAGAGTGAATTCTGAAACCTTCCTCAATAGAGCAACTGATTGATGCCATGTTTACCAAGTGCTAGAGTACTTGTTTATTTATGTTTTCATCACGCTTCTGTTAGTTAGCTTAAGCATGTTTTATTATTATGGAGAGAAAATCTTCTAATGTGAAGTGGAATATGTCATTACTCTACAAGTTTTTTTTTAATAAGTCTTACTCTTCAAATTTTTTTTTTTTTGGATAAGGCTTACTCTTAAATTGTTTCTCAGTGGAAAATATGCAAATGATGATTTAATAACTAGATTACTATTGTTGTTATATGGGGTTAGAATAAACTATTGAAATTATTAATTTTGATTTGTTCTTAATAAGAGGCCAATTCCCAATGAATCATTTCAATGTCATTCAGATTATATCTTTAGTTTACCATTGCAACAATTCTTTCCATTGTAGAGTAAACAAGCTGTATTTTCAGGTAATAATCTACAGAGTAATCTACAGAGTTCCACAGATCTGCCAGATCCTTCAGAAGCAAGTCAAACAACCCCTATAAAAACAAAGAAACTATTCGTTACAGGTATGTTGCAAGACTCTGAGTTTGAATTCTTTGCTTGTAAATTTCATATTTTCGAAGACCACTTTTATGAAATAATTCAAGATTCTTATTTATGAAATGTGCATGCTTGTTTTACTATAATGGTTGTCTAATTATGCTTTTTTGAGTTTTACCTGATTAACATTTGGTTCAATTTAGTCTTTGGAGATTCCCTGGACCATGCCATGGCTTCCTCTTATGAGATCATAAAGTATTCCTTGTAGTTTCCATTCTGAAATCCAAAAGTTCTCCAGTCCAGCAACTTTATTTCTCCCTCTTTTTTTATTCACAAATGACAGTGATTTGCAATCTTGATTTAAAAACAGGGCTGTCATTTTACACATCTGAGAAAACCTTACGTGCTGCATTTGAAGGCTTTGGTGAGCTTGTTGAAGGTATGTTTGCATTTCCATGCTCATAAATGACATGTTTCATTAGTAAGGGTATACCAGTGCTGATGCACTGCTTCCTCAACAGTTAAAATTATAATGGACAAAATTTCCAAAAGGTCCAAAGGTTATGCATTTATAGAGTACACTACAGAGGAGGCTGCTAGTGCAGCACTCAAAGAGATGAATGGCAAGGTAAGTTTTCTTCCATTAAGAATCTTCCTTGTATTTTTCTTGTGCTTAATGTTCAAGCGCAGGTTTGTTTTCCTTAAGCTTTGATTCATAATTGTAGATAAAACAAATATAACACTGGAGTAAGAGAAAGGGTAATCTCTCTATTTTGTTCCTGGTTCTTGCAGATTATTAATGGCTGGATGATAGTTGTTGATGTTGCCAAGACTAATCCACCAAGATACAGCAGGGGTCGCCCCAGATAGGAATTTTGACAAGAGAACGATTCCTGATCCACTGTCTTCAAGGTCAAGCAAGATATTCAGGCTACTGCTCTCAAGGTGTTGGACTATTCTCATACTGCCACCTAAATTTTGTTCGATGAGTACCTGCAAGAGGCAAGAGGCAAGAGCCTTTATCAGCTCCAGATCTTCAAGTGAAGCACTAGTCGTTCACATTGAATTTTTTAGTCATTAATATATTATGGAGACTCTCTCATATATATATATATATAGGCAGAAACTTGTAGTCTGAAATTCTATTATGTTGCATGCTCTTAGAAGGGGAAATGAAATGCTCTTTACTCGAAGACAAGCAATACACTAGTCTTGAATTTTACTAAAAGCATTGAAGTAAATATTTTTTTAATCCTGCGAAATTGAAGTTTGGAGAGATGACATTCCACCCCAAAATTGAAGGGAAAAAATATTTCGAAACATACATAATTAAAAATAAGGGTAATTTTACTCCATTTCCTTGAGTTTGGGGAGATGACACTCTACCCCAAATTTGAAGGGAAAAAACACTTCCTTTTTTACATTCGTTTGATCAATTTTTGTTAAATTAATATTAAAAATGTTATATACTAACTCATCCTTTGCTCAAGGCTATGTTTCCAAAATTATCCTCCATTTAAAAATTAAAATTCTTTGTTTTAGAATTTAAACTAATCGCTAACCCGTGTGATGCACGGGAAAGCACAAAGAATATCTACAAAATCTATATAACATTATAGTTATATTTGTTAGGTTCAAACACACTCTTCTTGAATTATCAAATTATTAAAAAAAATTAACTCTCTTCTTCACTTTTTACTCAAACTTGTTTTCATAGCTCATATTTAAACAATCATAGCAGAAAATTTTCTATTAATAGTAAATTTTGTGTAAAGACAAATTACAGTTTCATGTAAAGTGTAGTATTAGATTAGATATTGATTTGAAATCACGTGAATAAACTGCTAGTTTTCCATCATTCTTTGGGAAATATTCTCCCCCCTCCTTTAGGATTTCAGAAAGAGCAATTAAGAATTTTGATTGAATGAAAAAATTATCAGTTTCTAACAATTTACGATTTTTAGATAAGTGGTAATTTATTTATAGTATCAAGGCAGATGGAATTAAGTATGAAACATCTTAAAATTTAAAGTCACACCATTGCCTAAAGGAAAAATGTTATACAGGTCTTGTGTAATGAACTTATTTACTTCTTTTGATTACTAAAGCATGGTTGAAAGGAAATAATATTCATGATGGCTTATACGGTCTCAAAAGATAAATAAATTCATGATGGCTTATAACTGCCTAAAAAGTATATCTTGGTACATAGTCTCAAGAGATGAGATTAAAAGGCTTAATCTATATCTATATATTACTAAAAACTGAAGCGTAGCATTTAATGTTGCTATGCTCACATTGAGCCACGTCAGCAGCCATGTCATTCTCATCCTCTTTTCTTAATTTTTAATTCAATTTGAAAATAATTTTTGCTAATTTTTAATTCAATTTCCAGCCATATCTTTACTTTAAAGTCCACTTATTATACATTTAAATTCACAATAAAGCCCAAGCCCACACCCAACACCTTTTCAGCTAACTTTCTTTGTCAAACCTCATTGTCATTCACGGTTACAACTTATGCTATTCCCTTTCCTTCTGTTACATGGAGCCCTATCTCTACTTTAAATTCCAACCTACACTCAAAGCCTTTTCAGCTAACTCCTTTTGTCAAACTTGAATGCTTTTCACAGTTACAACTTATGCTATTCCTTTTCAAGTTTAGTTCTTTCTCCTTCCCCACCTGTTTTAGCTTCTGTTTTATCGTTTCAAGTTTTGGTTCATCTACACCATATCATGGTTTCAGCTTCTATTCTATTGTTTCACTCACGGTTTCATCAACCTGTTCTACGGTTTCAGCATCTATTTTCGCTTCTAACGGCAGCCTCTCTGTCTTCCTTCCTCTTTTCACATCTATATAAATACTAATGTAAGCTGGGTGGTTCAGTTGAGGTATTCCTATATCCCAATTCCTTTTGTGCTGTATTCTTTTGGTTGATGGTTTTTTTCCCCTTTCTGCTTTTGTTTCTGCCTATTTCATGCTGTGGTGTGGATGGTTATTACGTTACATTTTCTTTCTAAATAATTTTTGTTGGGGTGTTGAATTTGTTACTATGTCTCTATCTTTTTCTTTACCACTCTTTGAATGGTTCCCCCTATTGTAAAGCTCATACCTGTAAGGAATGGTGGCCACTAAATTAGTAAAGAGTTTGTGTTTTCTTTTTAATGAGATCCCTTGTGAAATGTTTCCACTAATTTGGATGGTTCTCCAATTGCACATGAATTATAAAGTTGACATATAAATTTCAGGGTCATGGGATAAGAACCTCAAGGTGTGGAGGCTATCAGATTTGAAGTGCTTGGAATCAATTAAGGCACATGATGATGCAATTAATGGGTTGGTGGCAAGTAACGGGATGTGTATTCTGCTTCAACTGGTGGGAAGATTAAAGCTTGGGGCAGGGAAGGGAAGAATTCACATGCTTTAAAAGGAATTTTGGAGGGTCATAAGGAGGATGGAAGATGGGTTTATGGAGGAGGGTCAGATGGGTTTGTGATGGGGTGGGAGGGGAGCATGAATTTTGAGAGTTGGAAATTAGTTAATGAGACAAAAGCTCATCAAATGGTTGTCCTATGTATGTGTCAAACAGGGGAGTTTTTGTGCAGTGGCTCTGCTGGTAAGAGTATTGGTATATGGAAAAGAGACGCTTGGTGCAAGGAGGGGAAGAATTCACATGCTTCAAAAGGAATTTTGAAGGGTCATAAGGAGGTTTCAATTAATTCAGTTATAGTTTCCGAGGATGGAAAATGGGTTTATGGAGGAGGGTCAGATGGTTTTGTGATGGGGTGGGAGGGGAGCATAAATTTTGAGAGTTGGAAATTAGTTAGCGAGACAAAAGCTTATTAAATGGCTGTCCTATGTACATGTCAAACGGGGGAGTTTTTGTGCAGTGGCTCTGCTGGTAAGAGTATTGGTATATGGGAAAGAGGGGCTTGTGGTATGCTTAGTAAAGTTGGAGTCATAAGTGGCCATGAAGGTCCAGTCAAATGTTTGCAGGCATCACCAAGTAATATTGGTGGTGGGTTCTTGCTTTATAGTGGAAGCCTTGACAAAAGCATAAGAGTTTGTTGGGTTCCCTCACCCAGAGTGGCACCATCTTCCTCAGTAGCCACCTCAGCCTCAGAGCTATCTAGAGCAACCTCGCGGATGGATGGGGAGTAGTACACGCTCTCTGCCTTCCACAGGTCGGACGAGGCCTCGACCCTGGCTTGTTTGAAGGCCTCACCCCAAACCTGGGAACAGTAGTGCCTACATACCCCAAGGACTTGGGCTTTGTAGGCAGCTTCCGTCTCAGCTACCCCCGCGGCGTAAGCAGCCTCCTCGGCTTCCTCCTTAGAAGCCAAAGCCTCCTCCCTTCCGAAGTCCGCCTCAGCCTTAGCCCTCACAACGTCATCCTTGGCCCATTCAGCCAAATTTTTGGCCTCCTTAGCAGCGGCCGCCTTCTTCTTCAGGTCTGCAATCAGCTCCTTTGCTATCACCAATTGCTCCTCCGCCTCAGTCAGACGCCTCCTCTAGTCTCGGGCCTGCTTCTGGGTACCAGCAAGGCCTGACACCGCGCTGTCTCGAGCCCTGGTCATCGCCTTTAGCTCTTCCCGGGCCGCGGCGAGGTCGTCCTCGGAGGTCTTGAGGATCCGAGTGGCCTCTAAGCACTTCTCACGCTCTGTATCCATGGCCTTTCCTTGGTCGTAAGCCGCCGCCTCCAACCTATAGGTGGCCTGGATAGCCTGCCAAACAAAATGAACGCATAATAAGCAAAGCTCAGAAAAAGGAAGAAAAACTAAAGTCAGAAAAATCACTAGGGCTGAGAGTCTTACCATTCCCAAGTATCGCTTAAGGCTGAGAAAGACCTGCTTGCTCCTCAAAGTCTCCAGCTCAGCCATGTCCACAGGGAGTAGCAAGCACCTCTCTAGTGCGTCGGCCACGTGCGCACCTTCACCCTCTCTAAAATCCCTAAGGGAGGAGTCATCCCTCAGGGGCTCGCCATTGAGCATTGGGGCAGGAAGCCAGGCCTGAGCCTCGGGCTAGGTCGTGACCTGTTTATCTTGGCCCTAGGGGCTTATCTTCAGCTGTTTTAAAGGCCGCCGAGTGTCATCCCCCTCCTGCGAGGATACAGACTTGTCCCCAATAGGCCTTTTGCCCTTGTCCTTCTTCTGCTTGGGATCATTGGGCTTAGGCCTAGACGACAGACTTGTCTGAGGCGGAGGAGGAGGAAGCCTAGACTGGGCAGAGGCTAACCTAGTTTGGGCAGGCTGAGTCTTGGGAGGAGGAGGGGGAAGCTTTGGCTGGGACTTCCCAGGTTGGCCTTCGATTAGGTCTAGTAGACTGGTGTGGGATTTCCTCTTGTAACCCATCTCAAGTCGAGGGAAGGTTTC
Source organism: Quercus suber (assembly GCF_002906115.3). Taxonomy (NCBI): domain Eukaryota; kingdom Viridiplantae; phylum Streptophyta; class Magnoliopsida; order Fagales; family Fagaceae; genus Quercus; species Quercus suber. Next base: position 1,553,732 of record NW_027069550.1, on the reverse strand, counting down.
TAAAGCTAAGAAGTCCGCTTTGGTCAAACGAGGATCGCCCAAGTCTCCAGGAGGATCCTCAGACTGATTGACTAGATCAAAAATGTCAAACTCTTCCTTGGCGGGGCCAAAATCTGCAACTTCCTTTTCCCTCTCTAGATTTTCCTCTGTGTCCTCGGCAGATTTGTGGGAGGAGGGACCTGCTGATGTAACACCTTCTGGAGTAAGGGGCTCCTCAGGGAATAGGAACCCGTGCTCGGTTACAGTGATTTTCCGCAGCCGAGGGTCTTTTGCTCTGATCACGTGCTTCAGAGCCGCAAACGATTTTTGAACCGAGGTGTATCCCAAGATTTTGTGAGCGGCTCTAACTTGATTGTCGGCTTCGTTCTCAAAAACCGCCGCCCTTAGCACTTTCTGCAAATCCTCCCTGTTGACCAGACTGAAGTGACGCGCGAAGGCATGCGGGTCTGCAGAAAGAAGACACATTCATGTTAGTAACCAAACAGAGCAAATTGCACCGACAAAAAAAAATAAAAAAATAAAAAAATAAATAAAAAATAAAACAAAATTTGAACCCCTTCCTACTCCCACTACTCCACCTAGTATCCCCTCCGTCGTTGGGCAGTGAAGGCCATCGTGCCACTCTCTGGACACGATGAGAAAATCCTTGTTCAGCCCCTTGCTGGACTCAAGGAGGCACTGGATAAGCTGAACCCTATCGTCCCTTGTCTTCATGTAGTACAACTTGCCCTTTAGGTGCTGAAGGTTGTAACACCAGTTTACGTCGTGATGGGTTAGCCTTAGCCCCATCTTCTTGTTCAGGGCATCCACACAACCTAGAATTCTAAAAACGTTGGTGGCGCACTGGGTGGGGGCTAGCCGGAAGTACGTAAGGTAGCCCCTCATCACCGGCCCCATGGGGATTCTCATGCCACCTTCGAGGAAGGCGATGATGGGAACCACCACCTCGCCCTCCTTCCTTTGAAGGAGCCACTCCCCTTCCTCACAATACCTCAAGCCCACGTTATTAGGTATCTTATAGTCAGCGATGAATTTCTCCATCGCCTCCTCAGTGTAGACATACTTCTTAAATCTACCCATCCCAAGTGAAGCCTAATAGAACTTAGAAAGAGCAAGCAAAAGAGAAGGAGGAGTAGAGAGGAAGAAAGCTCAGAGAGGGATAGAGTAACTTACAAAAATGAGGAGAAGCTCCTCGGACAGGCTTTTTGTGTTGGAGATGTAAGTGAAAATTTGACTGGGCTTAGGATATACGCATAAGAGCTCTTGATTGCGAATGAAAAAGGAGAAAAGCAGTTTGAGTGGGTATTTATACCCCAAATCGAGGAGCCGTACGAGTTTTCCCGCCCATAAATGCAAGGCTAATCCCCACCATTAGATTACCATCACCTCGTTAAACGTGGGGAGCACAGAACCGTCTGAATTTAATGAAGGACACATTACACGCACCGAAGCGTCAACAACGCGCCTTGGACAGACAAAAAGACCCCAACACTGACGGGGGACAAGACCTGACCAAGACACGGAATAGGCCCGAGGACGTCAAAATCCTCCTCTCCACCCGAGGATGCGGACAGCAAGATTTTGAGGGGCTATTGTGGGGCCAGAAAGTCAGACAGCCCTGGCCCACTTCGAACCAGGCCCGAAGGCCCACGCCAAGGATGTATCTATGGTCCGAGGATTAAAGTAAGAAGCCCAGGTGCCCAAGAAACAATGCTGAGGACGACTCTTTCCTCGGACAGCCAAGACCAAAAAGTGAATAGGCAACACACCATCAAAGGGAGTCTTCCTGAATATCCAAAGAGAAAAGAGCAAGTACCACGTGCTAGTAATGGAAGCATGGTGGAGGAGTAAGTGCAGGATGAACTGTCACCTCTACATTAAATGCCCACAACTAATGTCCTGGCCGCATTAATGAGGAGAGGACTCTAGAACAGTGCTGCCTTAGTTGCTGCAACCCACAGTGAAGACGGCTGATGGGACAGGCACTCAAGTAGCGGCCTGGTTGCTTAACAAATGTAGGGCTAGGATCAATTGAGAGAGGAGTATCCCTCTTGAAAGGGGGGGAAAAATCTGAAGAAAAGAACACTGTAGCAACCTGTATTCTCCCAGAAACCCTTGTAACCAATCACTAAAGAAGTAATAAGAACGGCAAGGTCCCGAGAAGGGCCAAGGAGTATCATTGTTCATTTTGATCCACGTTCATACTGTTTAAATCCACGAGTAACTATGCATGGCCGTTGCATTCTTCACTAGGGCCTAGTTCTTGAACCCGCTCTCTATAAATTCATTGCAGGACCAGCTGGGCTTGGGTTCCCTCTCTCTACGGATTGAAGTGCCCAAACCCGGCCCCTACAGGGTCCATGTAAGATTATTACAAGATACATTAATAAATATGATGACGAAGAAGAAGAAAAAAAAAAGACATTCACTTTGTTGTAGCGCTTTATCATAGTCTGTGCATAGCTAGAAAATCGATTTAGGTCTTTCTCATCAATTTGCAGAACATGCAAGTTTAATAAAAATCCTTGTCATTTCTTTTCTAGTAAAAAAAGAAAATCACACAACACGTACGTACCACACTCGCTGAGAACCATAAGTTAGGTATTTCTCTGATACCTATGGGTTCCTCTTTGGTACCTATGATTCCAATTCTTCAAAAATAGGGTACAACAGCTGGTAAGCATTCCATGCTTTCAAAGGATGGGAGGTTGTTCAGGGGAGAGGTTAGTGCTAGGGTCTTGGCTTTGTTTCTTCATCTTCGTCTTCGTCTTCTTCCTAGGAAACTTTCTTGAAAGAAAGTGATTCCATCATGTTCCTGTGTCTTTTAATCTAGAGATGGTACTGGTAACTCTCGAAGGATTCTTGTTTTTCTTCTTCTTCTTCTTCTTCTTCCTCTTCTTCTTCTTTTTCAGTGCCCCTAAAGAATACTACCTCATAGTCCTCATACTTCTTCACATTTGCCATCTTTTAGTCTTCCACTGGCAATCCAAATCCCAATTTAATTCAATGCAAACCCTAATTAGATTGTTTTTAACTTGTAGGTTTTTCGATAATATTTAGTTTTGATTAACTGTAGAAACTCTAATTACCAAAAGACAAACAAAACGAAAAACAAGGCACGAAATTCGCATGTAAAGAAACATTCCAGAGTAAAACAATAAGTACGGTGTCATTTTGACTGCGTTATATAGATATAAATAAAATATAAATTAAAAGGATTCTGTTAACAAATAAATAAATAATTTGTAATGTTAATAGATGTATTGAAGGTAATTATTAATAAATCATTTTAGAAAAGTTTTAACACTACTTTTATGTAAAATATTAAAAGCTGTTTAGACAATTAATTATTACTTATTATTTCTTTTTCTATAAAAAATACTTTTTTAAATTGTTCATAAACTAATGCTTAAAATTTATGCGAAACTGCACTATTGGTTCCGAAAGTGTACCCTATGTGCGCAATTGGTCCCTCATGTTTGAAGCGAGCACAATTAGTCCCTTAAGTTTTAAAACTCAGTTGCGTTACTCCTTTTACTAACAGCTGTTAACAGTGTTACTTACGTGGCTAACGGAACAATAACTTGGCATTTTTTTTAATGATGTGGCATGTTTTTAATTAAAAAATGAAAAACTAAATTTACACGTGAAAAAAAATATTCACCGGTACCAAATTATAAAAAATTATTTTCTACCGATTGTAAAAACACACAACGGGAGAGAAGGGGAGAGAGGGAGAAAACCAAACCCTAGCCACCGCCTAAAATCCCATGCCCTAGCCGCCGTTGGCATAGCCTAAGCTTTAGCTGCCGCTGGCAACAACACAAGCCCTAGCAGCCACCGACGACAGCCATTGACCCGCCTTCGTTCTCCCATCTCAGGTATTACAATTTTTCCTATGGTTTCTCACCTCAATTTAGGTGCATGAAAGATTTTTTTTCCCCCTGTGTTTGTATCTATGTGTTAGATTCAAAATGAGAAATTATATGGTATGAGAAACAAATTTGGTTATAATGTAGGATGCATAATTATCACCAAATTATAAAACTTCATGTATTTGTAAATGTAGTTGTGCAAGCCGTTTAGGACCCAATGTCCACCTCTTCTTCACCAATCTCCTAAACATAAAATCTGTTCTATGCACCAATTGTTCAAAATTTAAGATTCTTACAAGATACATTAATAAATATGAAGACGTAGAAGAAGACGAAAAAAAGACCTTCAGTTAGTTGTAACGTTTTATCACTGTCTATGCATAGCTTGAAAATCGATTTAGGTCTTTCTCATCAATCTGCAGAACGAGCAAGTTTAGTAAAACTACTTGTCATTTCTTTTCTACTAAAAAAAGAAAACCACACGACACGTACATACCGCACAGGGAACCATCAGTCAGGTATCTCTCTGATATTTGTGGGTTCCTCTTTGCTACCTAAGATTTCAATTCTTCGAAAATAGGGTACAACAGCTAGTAAGCATTCCATGTTTTCGAAGGATGGGAGTTTGTTCAGGGGAGAGGTTGGTGCTAGGGTCTTGACACTCTTCCTTGGGCTTGGGATTGTTTCTTTGTCTTCGTCTTTGTCTTCTTCCTTGTACAGGTTTTTGAAAGGAAGTGATTCCTTCATGTTCCTGTGTCTTTTACTCTACAGGCAGTATTGGTAACTCTTGAACGATTCTTGTTTTCTTGTTTTTCTTCTTCTTTTTCAGTGCGCCTCAAGAATACTACCTCATAGTCCTCATACTCCTTCTTCACATCTACCATCTTTCAATCTTGCACCAGCAATCCAAATCACAATTTAATTCAATACAAACCCTAATTATATTGTTTTTAATTTTTAGGTTTTTTGATAATATTTGGTTTTGATTAACCGTAGTAACCCTAATTACCGAAAAACAAACAAAACGAAAAACAAGGCACAAAATTCGCATGTAAAGAAACATTCCAGAGAAAAACAATAAGTACAGCATCGTTTTGACTGTGTTGTATAAATATAAATAAAATATAAATTAAAAGGATTCTGTTAACAAATAAATAAATAATTTGTAATGTTAATAGATGTATTGAAGGTAATTATTAATAAATCATTTTAGAAAAGTTTTAACACTACTTTTATGTAAAATATTAAAAGTTGTTTAGACAATTAATTATTACTTATTATTTCTTTTTCTATAAAAAATACTTTTTTAAATAGTTCATAAACTAATGCTTAAAATTTATGCGAAACTACACTATTGGTTCCGAAAGTGTACCCTATGTGCGCAATTGGTCCCTCATGTTTGAAGCGAGCATAATTAGTCCCTTAAGTTTTAAAACTCAGTTGTGTTACTCCTTTTACTAACAGCTGTTAACAGTATTACTTACGTGGCTAACGGAACAATAACTTGGCATTTTTTTTAATGATGTGGCATGTTTTTAATTAAAAAATGAAAAACTAAATTTTCACGTGAAAAAAAAAATATTCACCGGTACCAAATTATAAAAAATTATTTTCTACCGATTGTAAAAACACACAACGGGAGAGAAGGGGAGAGAGGGAGAAAACCAAACCCTAGCCACCGCCTGAAATCCCATGCCCTAGCCGCCGTTGGCAATAGCCTTAGCTTTAGCTGCCGCTGGCAACAGCACAAGCCCTAGCAGCCACCGACGACAGCCATTGACCCACCTTCGTTCTCCCATCTCAGGTATTACAATTTTTCCTATGGTTTCTCACCTCAATTTAGGTACATGAAAGATTTTTTTTCCCCCTGTGTTTGTATCTATGTGTTAGATTCAAAATGAGAAATTATATGGTATGAGAAACAAATTTGGTTATAATGTAGGATGCATAATTATCACCAAATTATGAAACTTCATGTGTTTGTAAATGTAGTTGTGCAAGCCGTTTAGGACCCAATGTCCACCTCTTCTTCACCAATCTCCCAAACATAAAATCTGTTCTATGCACCAATTGTTCAAAATTTAAGATTCTTACAAGATACATTAGTAAATATGAAGACGTAGAAGAAGGAAAAAAAAAAAGACCTTCACTTTGTTGTAGCACTTTATCATCATGTGTGCATAGATAGGAAATCAATTTAGGTGTTTCTCATCAATCTGCAGAACAAGCAAGTTTAATAAAAATCCTTGTCATTTCTTTTCTACTAGAAAAAGAAAATCACACATTTAGTGTAGGTTGCTTTGATATATCAGGAGTGAGATCTAAAGTTATGGTCAAAACCTCAGTATGTTGGGCAGCCACATTTAGTGTTGATGGAATATATATTCTCAAGATGGAATTCATAGTCTCTTAACAGAGATATAAAATATTCCCTTGAGATAAGTTTAATGGGTTCAGTTATTCAGAGAGTTAGGCCTAACCACTTTAGTAAGAAATTACTAAAGTATATGTATTTATGAAATTGGATTTCATAAATATATGGTGAATAACTTAAAAGGATTAAACCAGGTACTCAAAGATTAAGATGTAGTAATTTACAAAGTGGCAGTCTACTTTCACAACTTTGTATTATTACGAATATTTTATGAAGGGGTTTCATGTATAATAAAGTCTTGGGATATAATTTATTAATAAGGCCTAGAGTGCAATTATATTGCATTAAATATAATTAATGGTAACTTTGGGCTTGTCAAAAGTTGACAAAAAAGCTCAAGGCCCATTGAAGCTAGTGTCTTATTGGTCCCTTTTGGTCCCACTCTAAGCCACATACTAAATCCCAATTGGAAAGGCCCAAAAGGCTAGCCCAATTAGACAATCAGCCATTAGGAGAGAAACATATAGAATTTTAGAACATACAACAAGTTTGTAAAATGGTGTGTATATGTGAGTGAAGCCACTCAATTACTCTCCTTTGGAAACTGATTGAGAGATCACACATCTTAGGCGTTAGTGGAATTGGAGTGAAGATTGAAATTTTTCCAGAGAACTTCTGATCTTTGGTTTTGAAATTCACTGCACCAAGGTACACTCTCTTGTTCTATATTCTGAAACTTACATAATGCATGTTATTAATTCTGAATGAAGTAGATCCGTTATTTTTCCGCTAAGTACAAGTATAATTCCAACACCTATACCATGGAAGTGTGGAAAGGGTCCTACACCATGGAATCATAGAAGATTGTGCTGATCTGTTATTAGGTACCGAGCACCATAATAGATTCCTATGCCGTGGAAGTGTGGAGAAGTTCCTACATCGTATAGGTGTGGAAAGGGTCCTATACCGTGGAAGCATTGAAGATTGTGCTGATCCGTTGTTGGGCATCAAGCACTACAATGATTCCTAGAACAAGAGAGGAGAAGTTCCTACACTGTGGAAGTCTGGAAAGGATCCTACACCGTGGAAGCATAGAAGATTGTGCTGATCCATTATTGGGTATCGAGCACCATAATAGATTCCTATGCCGTGGAAGTGTGGAGAAGTTCCTACACCGTGAAGGTATGGAAAGGGTCCTATATCGTGGAAGCATGGAAGATTATGCTGATCCGTTGTTGGGTATCAAGCACCATAATAGATTCCTAGAACAAGAAAGGAGAAATTCCTACATCGTGGAAATGTGGAAAGGGTCTTACACCGTGGAAGCATAGAAGATTATGCTAGTCCATTGTTGGGTATCAAGCACCATAATAGATTCTTATGCCGTGGTTGTGTGGAGAAGTTCCTACACTGTGGAAGGGTGGAAAGGGTCCTATACCGTGGAAGCATGGACGATTGCGCTAATCCGTTGTTGGGTATTGAGTACTATAATAGATTCCTACACCGTGGTAGCGTGGAGAAGTTCCTACATCGTGGAAGTGTGAATGGGTCCTATACCATGGAAGCATAAAAGATCGTGCTGATCCATTGTTAGGTATTGAGCACCATAATAGATTCCTATGCCGTGGAAGTGTGGAGAAGTTCCTACACCGTAAAGGTGTGGAAAGGGTCCTATACCGTGGAAGCATAGAAGATTATGCTGATCCGTTGTTGGGTATCAAGCACCATAATGATTCCTAGAACAAGAAAGGAGAAGTTCCTACACCGTGGAAGCATAGAAGATTGTGCTGATCCGTTGTTGGGTATTAAGCACCATAATAGATTCTTAGAACAAGAAAGGAGAAGTTCCTACACCGTGGAAATGTGGAAAGGGTCTTACACCGTGGAATCATAGAAGATTGTGCTAATCTGTTATTGGGTATTGAGCACCATAATAGATTCCTATGCCGTGGAAGTGTGGAGAAGTTCCTACACCGTAAAGGTGTGGAAAGGGTCCTATACTGTGGAAGCATAAAAGATTGTGTTGATCCGTTGTTGGATATCAGGCGCCACAATGATTCCTAGAACAAGAGAGGAGAAGCTCCTACACCGTGGAAGTGTGGAAAGGATCCTACACTGTGGAAGCATAGAAGATTGTGTTGATTTGTTGTTAGGTATCAAGCACCACAATAGATTCCTATGCCGTGGAAGTGTGGAGAAGTTCCTACATCGTAAAGGTGTGGAAAGGGTCCTATACCTTGGAAGCATAGAAGATTGTGTTGATTCGTTGTTGGGTATCAAGCACCATAATGATTCCTAGAACAAGAAAGGAGAAGTTCCTACACCATGGAAATGTGGAAAGGATCCTACACCATGGAAGCATAGAAGATTGTGCTAGTCCGTTGTTAGCTATCAAGCACCATAATAGATTCCTATGCCGTGGTTGTGTGGAGAAGCTCCTACACCATGGAAGTGTGGAAAGGGTCTTATACCATAGAAGCATGGACGATTATGCTAATCTGTTGTTGGGTATTGAGCACTATAATAGATTCCTATGCCGTGGTAGCGTGGAGAAGTTCCTACACTATGGAAGGGTGGAAAGGGTCCTATACCATGGAAGCATGGACGATTGCGCTAATCCGTTGTTGGGTATTGAGCACTATAATAGATTCCTATGCCGTGGTAGCGTGGAGAAGTTCCTACATTGTAGAAGTGTGAAAGGGTCCTATACCATGGAAGCATAAAAGATCATGTTGATCCGTTGTTAGGTATCAAGCACCATAATAGATTCCTATGCCATGGAAGTGTGGAGAAGTTCCTACAACGTAAAGGTGTGGAAAGGGTCCTATACCATGGAGGCATAGAAGATTGTGCTGATCCGTTGTTGGGTATCAAGCACCATAATGATTCCTAGAACAAGAAAGGAGAAGTTCCTACATCGTGGAAATGTGGAAAGGATCCTACACTATGGAAGCATAGAAGATTGTGCTAATCCATTGTTCGGTATCAAGCACCATAATAGATTCCTACGCCGTGGTAGCGTCAAGAAGTTCCTACACCATGGAAGTGTGGAAAGGGTCATATATGGTGAAAGCATAGAAGATTGCGCTGATTCGTTGTTGGGTATCAAGCACCATAATAGATTCCTAGAACAAGAGAGGAGAAGTTCCTACACAGTGGAAGTGTGGAAAGGGTCCTATGCCATAGAAGCATGGACAATTGCGCTAATCCGTTGTTGGGTATCGAGCACTATAATAGATTCCTACGCCGTGGTAGCGTGGAGAAGTTCCTACATCATAGAAGTGTGGAAAGGGTCCTATACCATGGAAGCATAAAAGATCGTGCTGATCCGTTGTTAGGTATCGAGCACCATAATAGATTCCTATGCCGTGGTAGTGTGGAGAAGTTCCTACACCATGGAAGTGTGGAAAGGAACCTGTATAATTCTAGAAACTACCTTTGAGAGGGCTGATTAGACTCCTAGAAACTACCTTTAAGAGGGTTATTGTATGACTTTTGAGAAAATGCCTTTGAGAGGGTTGCTGTATGACTTTAGGAAAAGTGCCTTTGAGAGGGCTGATGTATGACATTTTAGGAAAAGTGCCTCTGAGAAGGCTGATGTATGACTTTTTAGGAAAAGTGCCTTTGAGAGGGCTGCTAATGTATGATTCTGGAAATTGCCTTTAAGAGGGCTAATGTATGACTTTAGGAATAGTGCCTTTGAGAGGGCTGTTGTATGACTTTAGGAAAAGTGCCATTGAGAGGGCTGTTGATATAAGATAGACAATGCCTCTGGTTAGGACTTACATGTATAATTCTGGAAATTGCCTATTAAAGGGCTACTGATGTATGTGTGATATTGGTAGCACTTGCATTGCACCATATCCTCACGGGTTTACCAATTCAATCTGATAGTGATCAATCCACTGAGGGAGACGGAAAAGGGAGTGGCACAAAAATAAAACTACCCTATGGTAGGTTTTGTGTGGTTCTTGACATGAGAAGAAAAGTTCCTGGCGGGACGGACCCATTCTTGCATACTAATTAGCATAAAGTGGACAGAACAGCGTAAAATAAACTGCCCCAATGTAGGGTTTTACGTGATTCTAGATCAGCAAACCGACTTGACATGGGTTTGAGCTCGTACTGGACGATTATACCACAATGGGTTCTATCAATGCCTGGCCTTGATTGGTAGCCAAAAACCTCTGTTGTCGTGCCTTCATTTGACCACCCGCCGTGTCGACAGCTCCGAGGCGCGCTCTAGGGGCCTCGTTGGAGGGCTTCTCTTTCTCTCTTGGAGGAGGATGAGTGATGCGCATTTGTGTAGTGTGTGGCATGGTTTGCATGGGGCTTTGGTTGCTCTCTCTCTCAGTGGAGGAAGGTAGGTCTACCTTTGGCATTATGGCAATAACTTGGGCCAACTTTTAAGGGGTTACCAAAGGTGAGTGGAGTCGCCACCAATCATTGGGTTTTTCTAAGGTGTGATTGGTCACTTGTTTCTACTTGATTTTATTACCAATCCTTGGCTAAGAAAAAGGTCATTTTTCCTAATATAATGTGGATGGAAAAAAATTGAGTCTTAGGTCTGGAAGTTTGGTTACATATAGGGAATGTGTTAGGTACCCCACAACACTTGTCCAAGGACAGTCCTTTGTTTTGATAAAACCTTAATTTTTGGAAATTGGCAGTAAAAACATGATTTTGGTATTGGCTTTCGGGGCTTTACATGCATGGGGGCTTTTAGGTTTGGTTTTTGAACAGGTGTGGTCTCAATCTACGCTTTCCTATGGCATTTAAGCAAAGTGCCAGCTTTCCACGGCGAAAATCCGACGAGATGTCACCTTACTTTCATAGCGAAAATTAGGCATCGCTTGCCTTAGTTGACATGGACTTGACAATCACATCGAAAAGGGGCGGGCAGGTATATATATATACATATATCATGCACAATGCAAGCACACAAAGCAGAAAAGTAAATGCCTATATCCCTAGAGTATGACCCATAATATAAGTGTAGGAAAAATAAACAGGGGTCGCCATAATTTATAGATGAGGATGAATGGTACACAGCATGATATACCTAATACAACCTATCTAAGAGAGAAAAGGAGGAGGAAGGAAAGGGTTTTAAAGAGTACAAAACCAAATAGGAGAGGCTAAACTCCTAAATCTACTGAGCATTACCACTTGGCTCATATTGACATGCTTACAGTCGCACCCTTTTTGCTTCCGCCTGGGAGACCCTGCCCTAACACCATGCATCCTTGCTTCATATGTGTACATGCAAAGGTAAAGACAAGAAGCCAGCAAACAAGCAATGGAAGGAAAAGGTGCAGGGGGCATATGAAAAGGCATAAAGTGGATAACCATGATAGGAAATGGCAAGCAAAGAAGCAATAAAGCAAGCAAACAAGCGAGAACACCAACAAAAGAGGGTGTCCGCGGGGGGACAAATGTAGGTTTGGATCGAATGTCCACAGCTTCATTGTGTTGAATGGATGACACACTGGCAAGCAAGACTCATGCATGGACATGTAAGCAAGCGTTTATAGATGTAAATAAAGCCAACGGGTGGCACAAACAAGCATGGTAAGAGTATCATCGCAAGGAGCGAAAAAGGGGAGAGGTATGCGTGAAGCAACCAGCATCATGGCGATGCCACCCAAACAGTTACATCCAAGCAAGGCCTCATGGGCATCAGATGTAACCAAAGAACCACAAACCCGCTAAAGGTGTAAAACATGGCCAAGCCTAGAACTAGAGAGGCTAACACAAGCATAAAGCGTGAAAGCAAGCAAGCATAGACATGAAAATAGGGTGATCCAAACCCTTTGATATGGGCCTTGGCATATGGACGATGACAAAGACCATAAGGTCTAGATTGTGTCTGACCCAATAAGCCAAAACACAAGAAAGAAAGACAAAGCGACAAAAGGGCTACAATAGCACATGGCATGACAAACATAGCTTAGGTCTTGGCACACAAACATGGCATGGAGTGCACAAGCACATGGAAGATAGCATAAAGCATGCAGAGAATATAGATTTAAGCACATAAGCATGTAAAAACATAGATCTAGACATATAGGCATGGAAACATGTATGTAGGCATGTAAATGTACATCTAAGCATATGAATGCGAGCATAAGAGCATGGAAGAATGTAAGTCCAAGCATACAAGCATGTGGAGACATAGATATAGGCATATAGGCATAAAAATATGCATGTAAATATGTAGAAACTAGCACATAGACATGGAAGAACATGAATCCAAGCATATAAGCATGTACGGATGTAGATCTAAGCACAAAATATAGCGAAAAATGCATAAACACAGATCAGAGCAAAGCGTAGCCAAGAACATCACACAAACATGTGAACATGTAACCCTAACATCGACCTTGAACTAAAAGAGGCATAAAACATAGGTAACATGGCATAAAAACCCTAGGCATGTAGCTCTAAGCATATGAACATGTAAGAATGAAGATCTAAGTATGAAACAAGGCATAAGGCATAAAAGCAAAGGGATTTAAGCTAGAAACACAAATAAAGCAAGAAAGATGCTAAAGAAAGTAATAAATCATGTTATTCAATCAACAAGGCCAAGATAAATGCTAAAAAAGAAGATTTAGCTACCATCCACACCCATAAACCCCAAATCCCAAGTGTAGAATCAAGGAAAAAAAAGATTGGGTATAAGAACAATACCTTGTGTTTTTGGTGAAGAGAGAAGAATCAAGAAGCTTTGATGTGTTTTTTGTGTGTTTCTTGTGTTTGGAAGAGGGGAAAAATGTGTAGAAAAACCAGGAAAAGAGTAAAATTCTGAAAAATGTGGTCTTCTCTTTAGTCTGAAAAGTGCCTGGGGCTATTTATAGCCCTAGCAAAACTTTGAGGAAGCGGCCCTTCAAACCTCCTTTGATTGGGTTGATCTTAACACCCTCGGAAAGTTCTTGACTTCCTGTTTTTGAAAAGGTATGGAACCTAAAAATCCAACGGTTAGATCAAAAGTTATGGCTCTCAGAAGTTAGCAGTGCATCGATCGATGCGACCTCCCGATTTTTGTGATATCTCGGCCGTTCTAACTCTGATTTCAACCCATAAACAGTAGTTGCAATGAGAATTTGATAATCTTCGCAATGGTGTTGGTTTCAACTCATTTTGACAACCAAATCAAAATTAGGGTTTTTGGGCTCACACGGGATTAACTTCAGGTCAAACTTGGTCAAAGTTGTTAAAATTTTCCAAGAAGCTTTGATGTAAAGCTATAAAAAAAAAATGTTGTTTTGTAAGGGTTTTGACCTTGTTTGACCTTTGCTCAAACCTAGGGTTGAGCAGGGGCATTTTGGTCATTTTAGCTGAAAAAGGCATTTCGAGTGCTCTGGTACCCGAACGGGTTGCACCACGTCGTCCTGGATGTTCTCGTAGGCCCATGGAGAGAAAATATTCTTTTTGGATTTTTTGGGGTTTGGCACGTAAATCGAGGGCAGACAAAATACAGTATCAACTGTAACGACCCCGCCCAACTGTGTAGATATCAACTGTGACCCAAAAAAGGGGTCTTGCATTCTATAGAATCTCACATCACCTAGGGAAGCACATGAGAATGTGTTTATAATGAATGACCTCCTTTTAATATGTAGAGGCCTTTTCCCCCCACTGCTGTGTGCTTTGAGGGAGAATAAAACTGTGAGGGGTATGGGTCCCAAAGTGGACAATATCTACACAGTTGGGGTGGGGTCGTTACAGATGGTATCAAAGCCGGTTCGGTAACCCCGTGTGGGCTCAGAGACACTACCCCACAAAGTGGGCCCTAACGAGGACGTTAGAGATTTTAAGTGGGGGAGATTGTGATGCCCTAATTTGATTGATTGTGTGATGTGTGTGGGTGTGTGATGAGTCCCACATTGGGTATTTACTAAGTAGATCTGGGCTTTATTAATAACTACAAGGAGCCTCAATTGTGACTAGTCCTTTTGAGGTATAGCGCAGATGTGGCTAGCACTTTTCCTTGGGTCCATATGTAATGACCCAAGGAAAAGCGCTAGCCACATCTGCGCTATACCTCAAAAGGACTAGCCATAATTGAGGTTCCTTGTAGTTATTAATAAAGCCCAGATCTACTTAGTAAATACCCGATGTGAGACTCATCACACACCCACACACATTACACAATCAATCAAATTGGGGCATCACAATCTCCCCCACTTAAATCCCTAACGTCCTCGTTAGGGCCCACTTTGTGGGGTAGTGTCTCTGAGCCCACACGGGATTATCGGGCCGGATCTGATACCATATGTAACGACCCAAGGAAAAGCGCTAGCCACATCTGCGCTATACCTCAAAAGGACTAGTCACAATTGAGGCTCCTTGTAGTTATTAATAAAGCCCAGATCTACCCAGTAAATACCTGATGTGGGACTCATCACACACCCACACACATTACACAATCAATCAAATTGGGGCATCACATCAACAGATGCCCCTTCTTTATCTGATATCTAGAGTGCAATGTGAGGTGTTAGATAAAGAACGTGATTTTGAATTTTGTTGCCCCCAAATTTACGTGTGGACACTATTCATGGATCAAGACTGAACTTTACCTAATTGGACCGATCAGCTGTAGCTGCTATTGAAATATTTTTTGGCCACGTCTCTGAACTCTAAGAGACGAGAAAGGAGAGATTTTTTTTTTTTTTTAGGGGTTTAACCAGGTCGATGTTGACCTGGTGAACGCTACCCAACAGCCCTTATAGGACCATTGGGCCAACTCGACGGCCCTATAAAGTGCGTCGAGCAGCCCAGGGCCTATAAATGCCTTATTTTGGCTCATTTCATCCTTTTCTTCGACTTTCCTCTTCTAAAAAAAATCTCTAGAGCGATTTTGAGTTTAGCGGGTCCGTCTTTTCAACCTCAGTCTGTTGCTTTAGTCTTTTCTACACTCAAGGTCAGTGTCTTCTTCTTCTTCTCTCTTCTTTTTTTTTTTTTTTTTTTCTGCAAGATGTTAGTAGTAGCAATACTATTAGAGATGCATGCTCGTGTTTATTTTATTTTTTGAATTTTTGTAAGCACATATATTTTTTTTTCCAAGATTTATGCCATGCTATCTTAGGCAAATGCACATATATTTTTTCTTTTTGATATATGTGTGCGTGGATATACGGGAATGTAAATGCTAAAAATAAAATGCGTGGCATGGGAAAGGGGACTTACCTAGTAGTCAAGAATAGTGGAAATGGTGGCAAATTTGGGGGATCCGGGTAGAGACAAAGGATTTCTGAATAGCAGTCCTGGGTAGTTGAAATTTAAGAGATCTTCGGAATTCAATATCAAAATGTTGGCAACACGTACGGCACAGCCGCTAGTTAGCCTTGAAATTTGGGGGATCCAGTTAAAGAATTGTGTGATGGTGAGTGTATAGCACGGCCACTAGTTAACCCATGGTAGATTATGGACTTGGAAACTTCTCGGTGACTTGATAACTGTGATGGCGAGGCGTACAGCACAGCCGCTAGTTAACCCAATATAGATTAAGAACTTAAAAACTCTTCAAGAACTTGAAAACTGTGTGATGGCAAGGAGTACAGCACGACCGCTAATTAACCTCAAGATAGGATGTGAGCATATGGCACGGCTGCTAGTTAACCCACTGTAGATCAAGAACTTGAAAACTCTTTAGGAATTTGATAACTGTGTGATGGTAAGGCATAGGACACGAACGCTAGTTAACCATAAGATAGGATGTGAGCATATGGCACGGCTGCTAGTTAACCCACTGTAGATCAAGAACTTGAAAACTCTTTAGGAATTTGATAACTATATGATGGCAAGGCATACGACACGGCTGCTAGTTAACCTCAAGATAGGATGTGAGCATACAGCACGACCGTTAGTTAACCCATTGAAGAGATGTACAGCACGACTGCTAGATAGCCTCTAAATAAGATGTGAGCATACGGCACGACCACTAGTTAACCCGTTGTAGGATGTTAGCATATGACACAGCCGCTAGTTAACCCACTGTAGAGACGTACGGCATGGCCACTAGATAGCCTCCAAATAAGATGCGAGCATACGGCATGATTGCTAGTTAACCCGCTGTAGGATGTGAGCATATGGCACGGCTGCTAGTTAATCCACTATAAAGACGTACAGCACGACCACTAGATAGCCTCCAAATAAGATGTGAGCATACGGCACGGCTGCTAGTTAACCCGCTGTAGGATGTGAGCATACGGCACATCGCTAGTTAACCCATTGTAGAGATGTAAGGCACGGCCGCTTGCTAGCCTCCAAATAAGATGCAAGCATATAGCACAGCCACTAGTTAACCCACTGTAGGATGTGAGCATACGGCACGGCTGTTAGTTAACCCACTATAGAGACGTACGACACGGCCGCTAGATAGCCTCCAAATATGATACGAGCATACGGCATGACCACTAGTGAACCTGTTGTAGGATGTGTGAGGACATATGCTTGACATAGAATTGCATAACATGTTTAGGAGAATGTGTTAGTTTGTCTGTATTGTCATTTGTTTCAGGTGCTTACCACTTATGTCTAAATTTATGGTTGTTTTGTAGATCATGTCTCGGAGAGTTGGTTCCAAGAGAGACCAGGGGAAAGCCCCCGTGTACACTATGTCCCACGGGGTGATTCTTCTAATGATGAGACCACTTCAACTAGTGAGCAAGCGACTCAGGTTTTGCAAAACCACTTTCACTATGGGGGTGAAGACCCCAAGTCCACCGGAAGTATACCTATAGAGACCTGGTCTAGGAGGTAACACTCCGTCAAGACAGCCAATGTCTCCTCTAAGTCCCATACTATTTCTAGTAGGTCTTCCTCATGGCATAGACTGGCTAGAGGGAGAGGGGCCTTTGGTGGAGTGACGCGAGCTGAGGATCTCCCTATTGATATAGAGGTTGACTTTTCTAGAGATGAGGTCCATGTGGGCTTGGGTGTTCGGAGGCGCAGTTTGAGGCCGAAGTTCCATCCATGTCAGGCCGAGGCCAATACTCGTACTGAAGCCGTAGATAGAGGCATTAGAGACACTCACCTTCAGTAGAAGGGAAAGGTATGTTGTATATCTTTCTTAGTCATTCAGATTCCTGTTATATGCATGTGCTAACAAATAGCTTCTGATTTTGAATGCAAGGTCCCTACAAGATCCGAGATCGGGGTACTTAGTCCACTTTCATTTGGCTGGTATTTGCTTCTAGGACTCACCAGCAGTATGCCAAGTTTCTGAGAGAGTAGGGATTTGAGAATTACCTGCAGATCCCCTCGTACACCATGAGGCATGGGATCAGGGAGGCTTTGGTGCGGCAGTTTCATGACAAGACGAGCACCTTTCACTTAAGCTATGCGGAGTACGCCATCCTCCCTCTTAATTGGACAACCATCTTGGGAATCAGATTTGTTGACTTCTTGATTCCAATCGATGAAATGAGCTTTGAGATGGCCAGCGAGCTCTTGGTAGCTCCACAGTATATTATTCATTACCTCTTGATGGGCTTGGACATGTGTGTATTGTATTGCTCCACAGTGGGCCCTGATGTATGATATTATCTACTTGCTTCACGATGTATGTATGGAACAATGCCTCTTGTTAGGACTTATATATATGATTTTGAAAAAATGGATTTGAGAGGGTAGCCAATGTATGTGTAAAACAATGTCTCTGATTAGGATTTACATGTAGATAGATTGCCTTTTAGAGGGTTGTAGACATATGTGAGAAGCAATGCCTTTTGGTAGGGCTTACGTGATTAACTCTAAGAAATTGCCTTTGAGAAGGTTGCCGATGTGCGTGAGATACAATGCCTCTGATTAGGACTTACATGTATAATTATGGAAACTACCTTTAAGAGGGCTGGCAATGTGTGTGAAAAACAATGCCTCTAGGTAGGACTTACATGTATAAATCTGTAGACCGCCTTTAAGAGGGCCAATGTATAACTCTGGAAAAAATGCCTTTGAGAGGGTTGCTGATGTATATGAAAGACAATGCCTCTGATTAGGACTTACATGCATAACTCTAGATAAATCGCCTTTGAGAGGGCTGTTGATGTGTGTGGAAAAAAAATACCTCTTGTTAGGACTTATATGTACAACCATAGAAAAATCACCTTTGAGAGGGCTACTGAGATGTATGCATGCACTATCGCATTTTCATCGCAAATGGTGGTTTTGAAATGTCTTATGTCACACTCACTTGTTTTGCACTGCAGTTTCACAAGTTTGTTAGTGGTTTTTGAACAATGACCATCCCGCTAGGGGGAGAGAAAGTGGAGAGATCGCGTGAAATAAACTACCCCAGTTTAGGGTTCCATGCAATTCTTAACATGAGAGACACATCCTCAGTAGGACAGACCCATTCTTGTATATTGGACAAGGGGGAGGGAACAGTGCAAAATAAACTACCCTAGTGTAGGGTTTTGTGAGGTTCCAAGCCAGCAGACTGGCTGAAAGTGGCCTCAACTTCGTAGACCATACCACAATGCTAGTAATGAATACAGACATTTTGAACAAGATCTTCTTAGACACACCATGAGGCAGTATGCACTAGTTGCTCCTATTATTACCCGAGGGGGCTAAAATTCAAGGACTGGCTTCTTGAGGCTATATCATGAGAAACAACTCCCTTTGTCCTCCAAATAAGCTAAAAAAACTGTCGGATGGCTGAGAACAGGCTCCAACATTTTTTTTGTTGTAAATTCTGACTACTAGGGCAGAACCGACCCTTGAACCAAGTGAACCAGCCCTTCAAGGGTCGTTGCCTAGGGAAATGTGTAAAAAAGCTAGGTTTCAGCCCAGCCCCAACTCATTTAGGTTTACAATTTTTGGGGTCTTCTTCTACCCTTCTTCTTCACTAAAACATGTAGAAAACATGGCTTTTCCTCATTTTTTACATAGATTTTCATCGGAACGTCAGATTTAGCAAGATTTGTTCATGGATGCTCTTGGTGCTCACTCCTACGACACTTTGCTCGAGCTTGAGAAGGAGTCTTACTATGAGAAGAAGCTTAGGAAGTGGTGGAGCTCTTTTTCTTATGGTGACCAGGAACTCATCCAACAACTTCTTGGAGATGCTACTGCTCTTCTTCACACCACACTATATTGGCACTTGTTGATACCGTATTTTGTCTGCCCTCGATTTGCATGCCGAACCCCCAAAAAATCCAAAAATATTATTTTCTCTCTACGAGGCCATGAGAACATCTAAAACAACGTGGCGAAACCACTTGATCATCTTCTCACAGCAAGGAGGCTTAAGGTTGTCGATGAACCAATTGATCATCTCATTTTCCATAATGTGGGGTTGCACTTGTATGGCTAGCTCACACTACCTCTTGGCATACACACGGAAGGATTTCCCACTCTTCTTTTCTGTCCTCTAAAGAAATGTGCGGTCGAGAGCCATCTTAGTGTTGAACCTGTAGTATTCTAGGAAAGAGTTGGCCATTTCCCTCTAGCTAGAGGTCTTTTCCAACCTTACATACCATGTGGCTATGGGGCCAGTCAGACTGTCTAGATCAACACTTCCATGGACACTAGAGCCCTCTATGATACGAAGCTTCTCAGCTAGAGTTTCCACTTGACTCTTGACTTGGCCATACCCAGATTCGGGGCTCTTGTCTTTAGAAAGATCCATTTCCTAGTCATTGCCCTAGGGTGGCACATGGTGGCCCTGTACCTGTACTGGTGGAGGCTAATTTTCATTCTCTATTTGGGGACCCCCTTAACTATGACTGGAAGAGTTTAGTCCTCCTCTTAAAATCAGTTGTTGCATCATACGCATCATTGCTGCCATTTTCTCTTTCAGAAAAGAAACTTCCTGAGCAATTTCCTTATGGGGAGAAGTACTACTAGTAGACATCTCTCTTGCGCTAGACCTAGTGACGATGGGATCATGGCGTGGCAATAGCTTAGCCTGTTTCTTTTTAGCAATCTTTTAATCTTAAGAAATAGTGGGAGGTGAAAGAAATAGGATGCATTTAACAAAGTGGAAACACAACACCAAAATCAAGTTAGTTTATGCTCTTGCTATTTAACATGCACCTACCATTTTCAGAAAAAATTTGGCTTTGCACCCTTGCTCAGGTATTTATCATGGTGAGTTTCTACTATGATGCAAGATTAATGCACAAAACAAGCAAGTAACCGAAACTTTCATGACACGCTTAACAATGCGGGAAGAACCTATCCTTTGATTACATGCTTGTACAAAATTTGCTTTTACAATACTGGGTTCATCGGCTCCAATGATGGGCCTTTTACAATACAAGAAATGCAACTGCGAGGAAGAGCTTGGCTTTTGACAATGCGAACTTCTCGGGGAAGCTCTTGGATTCTTGACGTCTAAGACCTTTGGCAATTTTGACATCTTGGCAATTTGGATCCTTTAGCAATTTGGACAACATGGATCTCTTGGACCTTTGTATCTCTTGGGGGAGCTTGGACTCTTAGCAATCTTTTTTGGATCTACCTTGGGAGAAATCTTGGACTCATGATATCTTGGGATTCTTGATAGTTTTTCGGTAGCACCTTCCTGTTGAATGGAGTTTCGGTTACTTGCCACAAATTTTATCTTTGCACAATTAGGTGACGGAACCAATTAGTGTATGTATGAGTGCCTTTATAGGGTTGTAAACCCTTAGGGATAAGGTATGATCTAACATGTACAAGCAACAAGGTTTCTTTTCCTAGGGGTTTAATCATGGATGTTGTGCAAACAGGATAGAAAGAACCCAGAGTAGAGCACAATTTCTTTGGCACAAGCAAAAAGGGCGCACTTGTTACAAGACACTTTCCCCTGACCTCTAGTCCTAGCAGGATATCCTTTCCTTGGCTTGGATGTTCACTCTTTAGGTTTCACCTAGTCTTGATAGGCTCTGGGCTTGATCTAGAACTCACGAGTTTGACACAACTAGGCCAACTGTATGAAAAGGCTTAACTGGTAGGTGGTTCCTATCCTAGGGTACTCAATCGCCATACCCCTCCCTTCATGGAAGTTATGGGGCAGGAAGGATCGAGGGGGCCTTTTCAACTACTCTTGTCCACCCATGGACCCAAAAGTGCCTACAACATCAACCCCGAATCTAACTATGGGTAACATTGCCGATGTGTGTGTCTGGGCATCTGCAGATGGGGTAATGAAATCCCCAAGGAGATGTGACTATGCCAGCAGTGCAAAGCTCGGGTTCGGCTTAAAAAGGGTGTATATGTCATGCAATCCTTATTGAAAGGGAAAGACTTTTTCAAAGCATAGCAGACATATATATGGAAAGAGGATAAAGGTGTAGCGGAAATTAAATTTTGCTACCCTATGTTTGTATGTAAGGAAAGTTGTAAAGCATGTGAGGAAAGTGGTAAAGCATGCGAGGAAAGTGGTAAAGTCCCATGTGAAATACCCCAAAGCCTCCCTTTTGGAAAAGGATTTTTGGAACAAGATTTTTTGCCCTTTTGAAAATAGTCTACTAGGACATAGTATAAGCCTTTTTCCAAAAGGAAAGCCCCAAAGGCCAATGCCAATTTCTATGTTTTTGAAAGCCAATGTCCAAAGATTATGGTTTTATCAAAAGCTCTAAAGGCTAAACTCTCATCGATCCCTAGTGGAGTCGCCAATCTATCGACACCTGACCTCAATCAGGAACGGCAGTAGAAAGACTGCCACCACCCTCGTGGGCCTTCATTTGACCACCCACCATGGCGACAGCTCCCATGTGCATGGGGCCCCATTGGAGGACCCCTCTCGATAATGGTTTGCGCGTGGCGCGTTGTGTTGTTTGCACGGAGCCTTGGGTGCTGTCTCTCTCTCTCTCTCCCAGTGGAGGAAGGTAGGTCTACCTCTGGCATTATGGTAGGAATCTGGGCCAAATTTAAAGGGATTACCAAAGGTAAGTGGAGTCGCCACCAATCATTGGATTTTTCTAAGGTGTGATTGGTCACCTGTTTCTAGTCAATATATATATATATATAACCAAAGTCTCTGACCTCTTCACAATTTTCCACATCAGTTTTTTTTTTTTTAATTTTTAAATCTGATTTATTTCTTTTTATTAAATATATATCTCTCCTTTCACAAACTAAATACTCTTCCCCGATATAATTCTAAAACCAAAACACACAAGGCAGAACCTCTCCTTTTGAAAAAACTAAACCCAGCACCTCTCCTTTCGACATTACTCACCAAATGCAGAACCTATACATTCTCTCAAATGCAGTTCCAAGCTATTTCATAGAAAGCTTGCAAGGGCACAACCATGGGAGCTAACGTTTTCAATCTCTGACCTAGCCTCCATTTCAAAGCATTCTCTCTTGGTATCTCTCAATTAATCTATGAATAAACTCTTTTCCTATTGTCTTTAATTAGGGTTTTTTTGTCAATTTAAGGATTTCGTCTTTAATTAGGTTTTTTTTTGTCAATTTAGGGATTTCAATTCCTAACCCCTTTTTCTCTCTATTCTTTTTTGTTGAAGTCAGGGAAGCACTCATAGAAAATCAAATTCTACAGGTTTTGTAAGAAAGTGGAGATGAATTGAAGAGCCTCCCAACCTTCAAAATCTGACAACAATCCTACAGGTTTTGCTTTACCTTCAAGTTTTGCTTTATTTTGCTATCTAGGTTTTTTAGCACATCTGATTTAGCTTAACTTAATCATTTGTTTGATTGAATAATTATTTGGGCGCCTAAAACATCAGCCTTCTTTGTCTCCACTCAGTCCCCTATTTTTTTTTTTTTCAAACCTTCTACCTCTTCTGTACAAGTTCATGTCTTTTTTAATCAAAATTTTCAAATTTGTGTAGAAATCTGTAACTATAAACAAATTTAATTAGGACTCTATAACCATTATCTTATAAATAGTTTTTGCAATAATGTTTATTCTTTTTTTTTTAATATATATATTTTTTGTGCACCAAGCCAATTCACAACTATTCAGTTTATAATTCTTTGTACATTTGTGTTGTTCATTCCCTGCAACAGATTTAAAACAGCATATTTCAATGAATACCAAACAGCAATAGATTTAATTCTTGTACATTTGTTTGTTGTTTTAAAGCAGGTTTCATTCTTAATTTTTGCTCTTCCATTCACTTTTATTTAGATTTAATATTCCTGATTAATTTCTGCTTTCTCTTCAGTCTTTTCCTCCATTCGAATCAAGGTTAAAGGTATGGTATTCATTTGCCTTTGTACTAAATTTATGAATATTTTTTAGTATAGGGTTAACTATTTGTCTATGTACATCTAATTTCTAAATATTGTAGTGTTCTTTTTACATTTAAAGAACTCATGAAACTCAATTTGAATTGTAACTTATCATGTATAAATATATATATATATATATATTTTTTTTTTTGAAGTTTATGTAATTAATAATTGCATTGGTATGCTGTTGAGACACACAATCCAAATAAAATTGTAAAAGAGTCATGAAGGTTGGTTGAATTTTACTCTGTTTTAATGATCATGTTGATTATATGTGTGCTTTACCTATAAACAATTGCATTGTTGTATCTTCTGGAGTTTGATTTTTAAAGACTTAACTTGAACGTTTTAAAGCTAGAACTCGCATGAGCAAATTATATATATATATATATATACATATTTTGAAATCTTGCTCCCACAATGATGATTGCTACAAAATATATATATATACACACATAGTGATGACTGCACAAGTATGAATTTTATATATATATATATATATTATATTTTTAAATCAAACTTAACCAAAATCCTAGCCATCGTACTCTCTCTACATCAATATAGTACCCATTCTCTTTGAATCTCTATAAATTATGCTTCAATCTCCATATTGCTCAAATCTCCATACCATTAATTCTTTTTTGGTTTTGTTTTAGGCTTATGGTTATGGGTACTTTTTGGCTATGATATAGCAGGATTTTGTTTGCATTTTTAGATATTGTTGTATAAAACAATATTAGGGATTATGACATGTTCTAATTCTGCACCTAATATGAAGATCATTGATGGCAAATGTGATAATAACTTTTTTTTTTCTATAAAACCATCTAGACCAATTAGATTATGTCAATTTTGTCTTGCAAAAATGAGAGAGGGGGTAAAGTGTCAACCCAATTAAAATGATCAAAGGATCAAATGTCTCGATGAGAAACATAAATGTCATGACTATAGAGTATGTCTTTTTTAAAAAAAAATAATAATTATTATTATTTTCAATGCATGCACTTTTTATTTTTTATTTTTTATTTTTTATTTTTTTGATAAGCCAATACATGCACTTATATTATATGAACTTACACTGTAACATTGGAAAATTTGAACAGATGAAATGAAATAAAGCTTACACTTTGGGGATCAGTTGTAAATCAAATTGAAGATAACTTCTTTACTGAAAATCCAGGCCCTTTTATCATAATAGCTACATGTTTGACTGTCAAGACTTTTAAAGGCAAGTTCATTTCTCTTTTCTGTTTCTCTTTATAAGTAATTATGCACACAATCCTTGAAGACAAAAACCATCTTCTGAACTACATGAGAAATCATCCAATTGTTTGAAATACAAAGTATTTTGGTTGAATTTTTATGTAAGCATCCAATTAAGAAGTTGTATAACTGGCTGGAAACTCAGATTTAGTTTGTTATTTTCTATTTGATTATTGAATGCCCTGTAGATTTTATAATTTTGAATTTGGTTAGAAATTTTTATTATTATTTGTGAATTTGAAAATTTTGGAGTGGGAGCTGGTATGGGGCCTAGAAAGACTTAATTGAAAACAGAAAATTTTTATTATGTTTGTCTTTTACTGGTGAAGAGAAACTGAGGGAGAAGATTTAGGTGTTGAGGCTGCTAGAGCTGGGGTTTTTCTCAAGCATTCAAGCCTCTTTGTGAAGATACATAGGTGGGTTTTGGTTAGGATGTCTCTAAATTGTAAGCTCTCCGGCCTTAATGGTAGATTACCAAACTGTTCCAAGTTGAAGAAGGCAAAGGAACCTTTACATGGGCCTAATTCTATTAGAAAATGGAGAAGAAAGCTTCTGTTTTTCTTCTATCTTTTAGTTTCTATTGTTCTAAAATAACTTTTAGATCAAAGTTGTGGGCTCCCCATTAATTCAACTCACAATTTTTTAGATCAAATTGCTTCCTACTTTAGGATCTCCTCGAATTGATGCAGTATTAAAATAATAATTGATTGAGATCAAAGTATGAATCCCTTTACTGTATATTATGTGTGTGTGTGCGCACGCGCACACGCGCGTGAGAGAGAGAGAGAGAGAGAGAGAGAGAGAGAGAGAGATTTGCGGTTTATTATAATTTTGTATAGATTATAAACCACCAGCGTCATGCTTTAACTTCCTTATTATCTGAATCAGATCAGGTACTGTGTTTATAGCTTTAAAACTGCATATTTAATAGCTTTGGACTTTTACTGTGTTAGACTTGACTTTTTCGTTTGACTTGAATTGTCTTTTGTGTTGCTTTAAATACAAATTTTGTATTTGTAGAACCAATTTTGTAGTCAACGTATGATCTCTGAGTTAATTACAGTTTAATTGGACTATAGTGAAAATTGGAGTTCTTATAAAATAAAAAGAATAGAGGAAGAAAAACATTTTGAAATGGACTATGCTGAAAAAATTGGTCAGAAATGAGAGATGGACTAGGGATGCAAGGTGGTTTGAAGTTGAAAATAGGATTTTAATACAATGACCAGTTTTGCTATTATGATTATCATTTTTTATGTAGTTGAATAATTGAGTGGCAAAAAGATCACACTCCTCTTGAAATTCAAATAAGGGTAAGTATTTTTTTTGAAATATTCTTAGATAAGCACATATTTCTATGATTACACTATATGGCAGATACATTACAAGGCTTTTGTTTTTAAACTATTGATCACTGTGTGTGATAGATCTCTCTATTGAATTGGCTTTTACATGTAATTTCTATCCTCTAATTTGATATAAAATTTAAAGAATCTATGTGCAAAAAGTGCCTAAGACCATCTATCAAGTTACATATTAGATGAAAAGGACGAATAGTTTCATTTTTATTGTTTGCTTTATTATTATTATTATTATTATAAGTTCCTCTCAATGCAAAGTTAGCATTGTATTTTTTGGTTCGGAGAGTGGAAAAAAAGAGTAACTGATTAGAAGCATGGTAGACTGAAGGAGTATATTCCATCTCATTCTTTATTGTGATGTCTTTGTGATCTTCTTTCAAAGCAAAGTTGGTAATATCATATTAAATTTGGTACTTTTCTGTAGAGTTTTTTGATCTATTCGATATTGAGGTTTTTCTATGCTTTTGTTGTTGGAATTCTGGATTTTAAGTTTCAGTCTTGAAATTCGATCTCAAAGTAAGCAAAAATAGAAATACATGTTTGATCTGATTCTCTCTCTTATATACCTACAACTGGTTTTGTTGTCTCTTTGGGTTTTTGTTATAATATGTAACATTGGTTACACATTTTTGGATTGGATATTAGCTTTAGGATGTTGATTATAATGACAAAATTTTGTATAACCTTATACACATTCTTATGTAGTGACCACATGGCACTTCTTAAAGCTTTTGAAGGATAGAATGATGCAAACCGTAATCAAAAGAGTCATTTCACCTTGCAAATGACAGAGGATATGAGAATGCAATTTGTAGATCTATTTAGCATTGGCTTTGTAAACAAATTGATAAGTGCAAATGTAAGTTCTTTAAGATGTTCAAATTTGAAGGCATATGATTTGCTAAAATCTTATAGTTACTAAAAACGATGCACGGGTCAGCGACTAGTTGATTTTATTACCAATCCTAGGTTAAGAACAAAGGGCATTTTTCCTAATCTAATGTGGATGACATGAAAATCTTGATTCTTAGGTCTGGAAGTTTGATAAAACCTTAATTTTTGGAGATTGGCTGTAAAAATATGATTTCGGCACTTGCTTTCGGGGCTTAGCCTGCATGGGGGCTTTGAGGTTTGGCTTTTAAATAGGTGTGATCCCAATCTATGCTTTCTTAAGGCATTCGAGCAAAGTGCCAGATTTCCACGGCGACAAATTACTTTCGCAGCAGAAATTAGGCATCGCTTTGCCTTAGGTAACATGGACTGTGACAATCACATCGGAGGGGGACGAGCAAGTATATATATACATAGATCATGCATAATGCTAGTACACAGAGCAGGAAAGTAAATGCCTACATCCCTAGAGCATGGCCCAAATTATAGGTGCAGGAAAGTAAACAAGGGTCGCCATACTCTAGAGATGAGGATGAATGATACACAGCATGATATACCTAATACAAACCATCTAAGGGAGAAAGGGAGGAGGAAGGAAGGGGTTTAAAAGCGTACATAACCAAAGGGAAAAAGCTAAACCCTAAACCTACTGACTGTACCCACTTGGCTCATGTTGGCATGCTTGCACCCGCGCCCTTTTTGCTTGCACTTGGGAAACCGTGCCCTAGCTCCTTGTGTCCTCGCTCCATGCATGTACATGCAAAGGCAAAGACAAGAAAACCAGCATGCAAGCAATGGACAGAAAATGTGTAGATAATAGCAAAGGGATGCAAAGTAAACAAGCAAGATAGATATGGTAAGCATAGCATGTGACAAAGGCAAGAAAGCTAACCAACAAGCTAGAAGGGAAACAAACAAGGAAACAAACAAATTATGGTGTCCGCGAGGGACAAATATAGGTTTGGATCAGGTATCAGTAGCTTCATTGCATTGAAGTACGGATGACAAACTAGCAAACAAGACTCATGCATGGACATGTGAGGAAGCGTTTAAAGATGCATAGAAAGCCAACAAGTGGCACAAACAAGCATGGTAAGCATATCATTGCACGGAGTGGAAAAAGGGAAGGATGTGCATGAAGCAACCAGCATCATGGCGATGCATCCCAAGTGGTTACACCCAAACAAGGCCTCATGGGCGTCGGGTAGCGTTGACCAGGCTAACATTGACCCGGTCAAACCCCTAAAAAAAAAATCTCTCCTTTCTCCTCTCCTAGAGTTCAGAGGTGTGCCTGAAAAATATTTCAATAGCAGCTACAGTAGATCAGTCCAATCAGGTAAAGTCCGGTCTCAATCCATTAATAGTCTCCGCACGCAAATTTGGGGGCAACAAAATTCGAAATCATGTTCTTTATCTGACACCTCTCATTGCACTCAAGATATCATATATAGAAGGGACAGCTATTGATACTGTATTTTTTCCACCCTTAATTTGCGTGTTGAAACCCAAAAAATCCAAAAAAGATTATTTTCTCTCCATGGGGCCACAAGAACATCCAGGATGATATGGTGCAACCCGTTCGGGCACCGAAGCACCCGAAGTGCCTTTTTCAACTAAAAAGACCAAAATGCCCTTACTCAACCCTAGGTTTGACCGAAGGTTAAAACCCTCAGAAAACAACATTTTTTTTATAGATTTACATCAAAGCTTCTAGGAGAATTTTAATAACTTCGACCAAGTTTAACCCAAAGTCGATCCTAGGTGAGCCCAAAAACCCTAATTTTGATCCGGCTTTCAGAACATGTTGAAACCAACACCATTGCAAAGATTATCAAATTCTCATTCCAACAACTGTTCATGGGTCGAAATCGGAGTTAGAATGGCCGAGATATCACGAAAACTGGGAAGACGCACTGATCAATGCACCGCTAACTTCTGAGAGCCATAACTTTTGATTCGACCGTTGGATTTTCAAATTTCATACCTTTTCAAAAATAGGAAGTCAAAATCTTTCAAAAGGAGTCATAATCAACCAAATCAGGGGCCTTTTGAGGCTAGCAGCCCTTGAAGGGCCGCCGCCTCGAAAATCACAATCGGGGCTATAAATAGGCCCAAGCACCCCTCAGACCTGAGGAGACCACATTTTGTTGAATTTTTGCTCTCTGCCTAGCTTTTTTACACATTTTTCTCTCTTCCAAACACCAAAAAACACTTAAAAAACACATCAAAGCTTCTCGATTCTTTTCTCTTCACCAAAAACACAAGGTATTGTTCTTATACCCGATCTTCTTTTCCTTGGTTCTACGCTTTGGATTTGGGATTTAGGGGTGTGGATGTAGCTTTTTTGGGTATCACCCAAACCCCTAACCTTCTAAATCTCGTTCTAGCGTTTACCTTGCTTTTTTAGCTTGAATAACATGATTTATTTCTTTCTTTAGCATGCTTCTTGCTTTATGTGTGTTCTTTGGTTAGATCCATGTGTTTATGTGCTTTTTGCCATGTTTTATGCTTAGATCTGCATCCGTATATGCTTATTTGCTTGGATCCTTTCTACCATGTCTATCTGTTAGCTTTCACGTGTTCACACACTTATTGCCATTCTTATGCCTAGATCTATGTTCTCGCATGCTCGTGTGCTTGGATCTAGGATTTTACATGTTTGTTCACTTGCTTATATGTTCTCTACATGCTTTATGCCATCTTTCGTGTGCTTGTGCGCTCCATGCCATGTTTGTGTGCTTAGACCTAGGCTATGTTTGTCATGCCATGTGCTATTGTAGCCCTTTTGTCGCTTTATCTTTCTTTCTTGTGTTTTGGCCTATTGGTTTAGACCCAATCTAGACCCTATGGTCTTTGTCATCGTCCATACACCTTGGCCCATATCAAAGGGTTTGGATCATCCTTGTTTGCATGTCTGTGCCTACTTGCCCCCCTTAACGGGTTTGTGGTTGTGTGTTTATATCCGACACCCATGAGGCCTTGTTTGGGTGTAACCACTTGGGATGCATCGCCATGTTACTAGTTGCTTTGTGCAAACCCTTTCCTTTTTCCGTTCCATGCGATGATATGCTTGCCATGCTTGTTTGTGCCACCCGTTAGCTTTCTATGCATCTTTACACACTTGCTCATATGTACATGCATGAGTTTTGTTTGCTAGTGTGTCGTCCGTACTTCAATGCAATGAAGCTACGAATACTTGATCCAAACCTACATTTATCCCTCGTGGACACCATCTTTTGTTTGTTTCCATGTTTGTTTCCCTTCTAGCTTGTTGGTTAGCTTTCTTGCCTTTGTCACATGCTATGCTTGCCATAGCTATCTTGCTTGTTTGCTTCGCATCCTTTTGCTATTATTTACGCATTTTCCGTCCATTGCTTGCCTGCTGGTTTTCTTGTCTTTGCCTTTGCATGTACATGCATGGAGCAAGGACGCATGGAGCTAGGGCACGGCTTCCCAAGCGCGAGCAAAAAGGGCGCGGTTGCAAGCATACCAACATGAGCCAAGCGGCTGCAGTCAATAGGTTTATGGTTTAGCTTTTTCCCTTTGTTTATGTACTCTTTTAAACCCCTTCCTTCCTCCTCCCTTTCTCCCTCAAAAGGTTACCATTCGTCCTCATCTCTAGAGTATGGCAACCCCTGTTTACTTTTCTGCACCTATATTTTGGGCCATGCTCTAGGAATGTAGGCATTTACTTTCCTGTTCTGTGCTAGCATTATGCATTATGTATGTATATATATACTTGCTCGTCCCCCTTTGGTGTGATTGTCACAGTCCGTGTCACCTTAGGCATAGCAATGCCTACTTTCTGCTACGAAAATAAGGAAACATGTCACCGAATTTTCACCGTGGAAATCTGGCACTTTGCTCGAATGCCTTAGGAAAGCATAGATTAGGACTCTACCTATTTAAAAGGCAAACCTCAATGCCCCCATGCATGCAAAGCTTGAAAGCCAATGCCAAAATCATGTTTTTACCACCAATCTCCAACAATTAAGGTTTTATCAAAACAAAAGACTGTCCTTGGATAGGTATTGTGGGGTGCCTAATACCTTACCCACACGTAACCAGACTTCCGGACCTAAGAATCAAGATTTTCTTACTATCCACATTAGATTAGGAAAAATTCCATTTTTTCTTTATCTAGGATCGGTAATAAAATCAACTAGAAACAGGTGACCAATCACATCTTAGAAAACCCAATGATTGGTGGCGACTCCACTTACCCTTGGTAATCTCTTAAAATTTGGCCCAGATTCCTGCCATAATGCTAGAGGTAGACCTACCTTCCTCCACCGAGAAAGAGAGAGAGCACCTGAAGCTCCGCGCGAACAACACAATGTACCAAACTCAAACCATTATCGAGAGGGGCCCTCTAACGAGGCCCTGCGTGCGTGGGAGCTATCGCCACGACTGGTGGTCGAACGAAGGCACACGAGGGCGGCGGCAGTCTTTCCGCTACCGTTCTCGATCGAGGCTGGGTGTTGAAAACACTTGTTGGAGGTCATCACCTCTTGTTGGGACCCTGCTTTGAGATGTGTCACCATTGGAGATGTTGACTTGTTGCCTACTTTGGAGGAGTATGTCTTACCCTGGGCCCAAATCTCCCACTTTTGTGGGGTTTGGAAGAGGTTATGATAGGCAACCTTACCCCAATTTATTAGAGAGGTTGATACCTGGGCTCGTACCTACAACTTGTCACTTTTGGTGAAAGGCACTTGTCATTGCACTAACGCTCCATTTGTTTAGATGGAAAACCTTGTGTGAAGATAGTTTTCTGCGTTTTCCAATATTTGTTAGCATCATAAAAAATGAGTCAAAAGGAAAATTATCTTTGATCAACATAAAAATTATGACTTATTTTTTAGAGATTGTTTTCCACTATTTATTTTTTGGAAAACAACTCTATCTCATGACAAACTAAATAAGAGAAGTTAGGAGATCGTTTTCCAACACATTTAAGGTTGCTACCACACTTAAGAAAATGAGATAGTTTTATAATAAAAAATAAAAAACTTTTTGGGAAATGACTCATTTTCTAGAAAACTTTAATGTCAAAACAAACAAAGTGTAGACTCAACCCCTTTGGCCACATGTTAATGAGAATAAAATAAAATAAAAAAGGAAACAAACTAAATTATGGCTGCCACATAAGCTGACACAATGTTCCTGCATCATTCAACCCTTCTTGTAAAGAACTTGACTTTGATTTTAAAGTCAAATCCCTTTAAAACATGTTATCCAATTTATTTAGTTCTTCACTTGAGATCCATGCATAAATTCGGTTATTCTTGTAAGTGCACCAAATGTTTTAAGTGTTTGTTCTACATCCAGTAGTGATTACGTTTAGCAGTGATAGATCATACATCTAGCACATTAATCGACTCTGTGGCCAAGTAGAAAGATCTCATCACATGTTTACTGGCTTTGATGTTATTTTCTCTTCATCTCCACAATATGGATAGAGATTACTCACAATTAAAGTTGGACTATTGAGAATCCTTTTGGTAGCTCAATGCAAAATGTGTTTGGTCTCAACTTATTCAATACTAGGCAAATACCAAACTTTCTTTGCTTGAGCTCGTATACGAATAAAACCAAATCACATTCTTCAAACCTCAAGCTTCTTATATGAGCACCATCTTTCAACTTTAGACTTGTAATTTTAAGATGGCTTCAGTTGTTCTTGAACTTGTTCATATACTGCCTTTATTTGTGCTGCAAATTCTTCAACTTCCATGCTCACTCTTGCTTGAATCAACAAAAAGGCAAGAGATCCAGAAATAATGTGGATTTCTACCAGGCACTTCAAATGGAGGTTTTTCTTCATTGATCAATTGGTCGAGCTATTATAAGCAAACTCAACTGGATAAATGACAAACCCTATTAATTTATTCAAAAAGATTTTTTTGGCCTTCCAAACGGTCCTTAGGAGATTCCAAAATGTACTTCAAAAATGATTAATGAATTTCATACCTACAATCTTAAGTAATGGATCTAGGAACTTCCTAGAGGAAAAAATTTTACTCAATTTATTTTACCATGATGGTTGGCATTGCTGATTCACTAGGTTTGTGAGAATGGCTTAGTTTTGAACCTTTCACTAATTGAGAGTAGCATGTACAACTGTACGTACAACTAAATTAAATTTATCTTCTTCTTTTTTTCTTGTAATAATCTTGCCTTGTGTTTAAGTTGTAATGATCATGCTATTAAAACCTTTGGTTGCAGAATCTAGTCAATGGATATGTCTTCAAAGGCAAGCCAATGATAATCCAGTTTGGTCGGAATCCAGCAGCTACGAAAGCAAACTAAATAAATGTGATACATGGTATAAGGAGTAAGCTCCTTATACCACTGCTCCATGGTTTTTTCTGTGTGGATTGTTAAGCTAGCTGGAAGAAAATCCACCCACCATCTGGTATCAATAATGTTGGGGGTTGAGCATGGGCTTAAGTTTTTATAATATGATCATTTGCTCCTCAGTTGGCAATATGAACAACTGATATGTGGTTCAAATCATGGCACGTTCTTGACCAATGGTTTGCAGAGGATCTGCTGATGCTGTAGACCACAAGAAACAGAGCTTTAGGAAAACAAATTGCATTTTCAAAACTTGTTTGGTGGAAGTAGTTGCATCCTGTGGCTGTGGAAAGAGAAAAATGTCAACAATTCTACCAATAGGGCGGCTAAGTTGGACAGAATCCTGCTACAAAGGACTTTGAAGATACATATCTAGGTGTTTTCAATGTTTTATTCTTGTATCATTGGCAAGTGTGACAGTCACTGTTGTCAACTCTAAGCTTCCTTCACAGGAATCCATACTGTTTCATTAATCTGAATACAAGAAAGCGATGGATAGAACATTTCAATGGGCTTCAGATCAAATGGTACTTGCTACTTTCCTCCCTCGTAAGAATAGGATAGAAGGCGATGGTGTGAATTCAAAACTCATTAAATGCAACTTACCAATCAACAAATAAGTTTTCTGTCCCAGATGGCTTTGACTTTTAGCTTATTTAATGCTCATATTTATCCCTACTTGTACAATTCGATTAGAAATGTTAGTTGTGCACTTCAATTATGATGTTAACAAGCCAGACCCCATGGATATTGCCTCTTTATGGTGGAACTTCATATTAAAAATGAAGATTAATAATATAAGAAAGGCGTAAATGCACTTTTAGTCCCTATATTTTGGCTTTTTTTTTTTTTTAGTCCCTACAATTTATTTTTTCCACTTTAAGTCCCTAAAACCAATTTACGCGTTCCATTTTAGTCATTTCCGTCGATCAACCGACGGAAATTGCTGAGGTGGCAGCCGGAAGAATTAAAATATTATAAAAAATGCCACATCACCTTGACACGTCAGCATCTATTATTTTATTTTTTTTTGGGTAAATAATTTGTAAATTTTAACTAAATAAAAAAAGAAAATTTAAAAATACAAACTCAAATTTAAAAAACAAGAACACAAGAACAGAGACCCAGAAAATTAGACCCAACAACATGAATGCAAAATTAAACCCATTGAATCAACTTCCTTTCCCACTTAAAATCAAATCAATAATGCAATAAAATTTGAGAAGAGAACAAAGACCAATGTTGAAAGACCCATGCTGAAAACCCATCAATTTTTCTGGTTCTTCCCCAAAGATTCATAGCCAAAATCATAAATTCAAAGAAACCTAGAAATCTCAAACACTCAAAAACCCAGAAACCCAAAAACTCAAGGGATTAAGTGTGAAACCCTCCACTGCCACCACCATGAAGCTGCAGATGCACTGATACCCACAACAAAAATTCAAAGCAAAACCAAAACTTACATCCAATTTGAGAGAGAGAATCAGAACACCCAAAGACCCATTGCCACCAAATCGCCACCCACATCAATAGCAACCTCCCTAAACCCACAGTGAACCCATTCCCACAAACAACACAGCAATCCTCCACCGCCGCCACCATGAATCTTGCATCAATACCCACAACAAAAATTCAAAGAAAAACCAAAACCCACATCCAATCAGAGAGAAAGAATCGAAGTGAGAGAGAGGGGATCGGAATGAGAGAGAGAGAGAGAGAGAGAATCCACCATCGTCGCCGCTCCAAACCACCACGCTATTGCCGCCGATCTCCAAAACACCACCATGAATCTTGCATCAATACCCATAACAAAAATTCAAAGAAAAACCAAAACCCACATCCAATCTGAGAGAGAGAATCGAAGTGAGAGAGAGAGGATCGGAATGAGAGAAAGAGAGAGAATCCACCATCGCCGCAGCTCCAAACCATCACACCGTCGCCGCTGATCTCCAAAACACCACGCTATTGTTGCCAATCTTCCAGTCCATGCTGCCGATTTCGATCTCCAGTCCACGCCGATCTGAGAGAGACACTGAATCAGAGAGAGGGGAGAGAGAAAGGAAGATGAGAAATGAGAGAGAGGAGTCACCGTGTGATTCAAAGAAGAGAGAGAAAGAAGTGATATTTTAATTCAATTTGTGTGACTGAATTCGTGTGATTGGTCTGATTTTCTGTGTCTATGTTCTTGTGTTCTTGTTTTTTAAATTTGATTTTGTATTTTTAAATTTTTTTTTTATTTAGTTAAAATTTACAAATTATTTACCCAAAAAAAAAAATAGATGCTGACGTGTCAGGGTGACGTGGCATTTTTATAATATTTTAATTCTTCCGGCTGCCACCTCAGCAATTTCCGTCGGTTGATTGATGGAAGGGACCAAAATGGAACGCATAAATTGGTTTTAGAGACTAAAAGTGGAAAAAATAAAATGTAGGGACTAAAATGGAAAAAAAAAAAAAAAAAAAAAAAAAAAAAATGTAGGGACTAAAATAAAAAAAAAAAAAAAAAAAAAAAAAAAACCAAAATATAGGGACTAAAAGTGCATTTACACCTATAAGAAAAATCTACCATGAACATTAATCTTCCCCCTCTCTTGGCCATACAATGAGAACGTAGGAATCATAAACTGTTAACCATGTTCACATGATTTTTATTATGCGTTTTATTTACAGAGCCAGAATGAAGCAAAGCTGAAGTTGAATCTCTTACTACTACAACAGTATGATTGTTGATGCTGTGGGGTTATAAACCGAGGCATTAGCTCAAGATAGCACACAGACGCAAAAGGAAATATGGCGTTGTAACTAGATGAAGTAATTCTGTGTTTTAAGGACTTATAGCTTTTAACTAGATCTACTCATCTTCGTTCATTCAGACAGTTGGGCTATTGTGCTTCAAATTAGTAATATATTTCCTTGAATTTATAGTCCTTGACTCCTTAACTGCAAAGCTAGCACAATTGGTTTGGAGACCATACTTGATGAAGCAAAAGGTCCCATATTAAATCTCTCTTCCCCTTCCCCTTTTCCCTTCAGGCGAAAATTTACTTTTAAAATCACACACAAATAGACTTAAAAAAATCAGTATAAAAACATCTTGCAGTATTTTGTTTCAATAACACACTCTAAGTCCAACATATAAGAGTTTACACAATCAGTTCCAAATTCTATATAATAAAATTGTGAACCGGTGAACCGAAAATGAAGCAGTATATCGTTTCAATGACTTAGGCACTCACTAGGTTAAGTTCAAGTTGCACAATTTTTTTATCCTATTGCAAGTTCAGCATATTCTACTTGCTCACTATTTGGAACAGTTAATTTGAAGGACTTTAAATTGAATTCCTCACACTATGAATTGAAATAAAACTATTCCCTGAGAAACAGGAACTTTTTGGGTAAGTACCTGTGAAGCAATGGTACCTGGAAAAGGCGTGAAGGGTACAAGGAGTCTCTTAAATCTTGTTGAATACAATTTTTAACAACATAGATAGAAGAATATCTTCTTCTTCTTGCCCTTGGTCTGTTGTGAAGGCATTATATTGCTGTTGATCTAGCGAGGGTCTTCCAATGCCAAATACTCAAAATGACAGCAATGCTGAAAAGTAAAAGAAGTGTATCATCTCCCCCTAGCAAGATAGATGACCTGCAAAATCCGAGCATGAAAATTAGACACATTGAATGTTAATTTAGAATAGACAAATGAATAAAAATTATTTGTATGCAATCAGGTCTGCATACTTGAAATTGTTTTGAAGAGTTATCTAACTATTCTCTAAATGGCATCAAAGTAGGTAATGGAACATGGAATGTGGGAGATCTTGCTACTGATTTCTCATGTAGATTAGTTCATTTGTTCTATTATGCAGAGAAAAACACTTGACATTCCAGCACACAGTTCTTAAGATCATGAATTACAACATTAGAAAAACTCAATGTCTTTTAGGCCCTCAAATAATTAGTTGAGCTAAGAAAAAGTAGATCAAGATTTCATTGAACAAAATAGTCAATACAATCTGCAACATTACCAGACAAATGCCAAACATTTAGCTCTTTTAAGCCAAATCTGAAAACAGTTTTTCTAGATTCCAAACTCCAAAGCCTTGTGTCATATTGGAGGAATTTGGAAGGTAAGTAAATTTTGTTATTTCAAGCATGACAATTCAAAATGATATTAAGCTAGAGATAGTAGAAAAAATGGATGAATGGGGAGAAAATTTGTTTCGACCTGGGAACTAGTGTTTACATTATCCTCTTTGGCTTTGTGTCTTGTGACAGGATCTAGATGAAATTTAACCAATAAACATGTAAAACAAAATGGGAGGCATACTAAGGCTTTCTATGTTAGCCAAGAATCATCACAGTGGTTCATGTTTAATTTACTCTACTTATTTGCTTTATCTTGATTTTGTGTAACAAATAGCTTCAGATTAAAATCTTTGGTCACACCTGAGTTTTTTCCTAGATTGCTGTATGTAAGCCATTGCAGGAGGGAGTATGCCAAACAGAAAACAGTGAGCATAAACCCCTGCAAAATCAAGAGCTCTTGTAAATGTGGAATGGAAGAAAGATGTTGTAAGAACCGGAGCACCAAGTACAATTATCATCTCGAAGATCTTGAATGAATCAAATCCAATCATGCTTGGTTTCAATTTAGCTTCTGATGCAGCAATACAACCTGAACCTATATAAGAAACCTTCCCTACATTTCCAAGGTTAGGCCTTCCTGAATAAACAACAATACCAACTCTCCCAATTCCATCTGCATTAGAACTTTCTGTGAATTAAAGCTAATCAGTTTTCCTGAATTGACTTTCCCAAAAATCAACTGCAAGGTATCAATAAGCTGTTTTGGGAAGCTTACAGCATATCCAATCAAACTAGTCGCCAAGGCAGTGAAGGCAAAGCCTTGAACTGCAGGTAAAGCAGAGAGGTTAACAGAAAGAAAAAGTGCAGTAATGGAACCTAATAAGTCCTTTCTAGCCACAGATAAACCTATAGCCACAAGTGTAGTAATGGAAAAAAGCATGATGACACATAAAAAAAGATTCGCAGCATCGATGGCCTTAAAGGGAAAGAAAAGAATCACAGTTCCAACAGCTAGAGGAAACAAGGCATGAGCCATCACAAGATTCATCCATGGAAACCACTGAGAGACAAGTGAACCAATACCCGAAACACAAGCTACTTTACCAAAGATTCATTTTGGCAACTGCTTTATTGCTGCCTAATGCATTAACGATAATCTCTTTGTCAACAAGTAACTCGACATCGTCTCTAGTGTTGATAAGAAAATCCAACAGCACAATATAATTGTGTAAATCTCCAAATGAAAAGAGATATCGATCTGCAAAAGTCTGCCGCACGTACTAGTATTTGACTAGGAAAAAGGGAAAGCGACTTGTGTTTTGAAATGTATGGTGCTCAAAAAGCCAAAGGCTAATCCTAAATGTTGATATATCAAAAATATCAAGCACCGATCTCAAAAAGGAGATGTATCATCCAAAATGGATCAAATGTAATCAGTTTATGATTTATGCAGAAGCCAAATGAAAAGTTTTTAAGCTATGTAATCAATTTGTGGGGGGTCATATATACTCATTTCTATAATTGAGATAGTCCACTTGATTTCGTATCAGTTGTGTATGACTCGATTGAATTGATCATTGAAGTTTCACTCTGGTCTAAGGACTTTTCCTCACTTGATTCTCACACACAACACACAAGTTTAATATTCAATGAATGCCTATTTCATTTGTGTGTGTGTACATGTTCAAATGTGATGTGTGTGTGCTCAACCATATGTGGTTCAAACCAAAAAGATTTTTGTTCTTTTTGTTTGCTTTTGGATGTGATTTGTATCACCTATGTTTTTCAAAGTTTTTAAAATGTTTGTGTGAAAAACATTTTTTCTAGGTGTTTTCATGACCTATTTCATGTATAGGCTCAACTAGGAGTTAAATGGTCCAATTCTCAAGTTTTTCAGCTTTGGGCAGAGAGTTTCGCGACTATTTCGCAGCTGTTTCGCGAGTAAGGCTTACCTGCAAGATACCAACGAAATTTTCGCGGGATTCTAAGTAGCGAGATACCAGCAAAAATTTCTAGATCAGCTTTTTAAAGGGCATTTCGTGGGTCTTTTGTTTTAAACTTCTCCCATCTTCTCCCAAACCCCTGTTTTAATGTTTCTACATCAAAACCCAACTAAATTCAATTGTTTTTCATTCCATTAACATCTCTAAGGTAATCTTTAACTCTTTTCATTAATTTTGATCTTTAGATTATGTTTTTGGGGGCTTTATGCTCATAGTTGGGATTTTTTCAAATGGGAGTTGGAAAACTTATTTTTGTCAATCTTTTGATTGGGCTTTGTTTTAAATGTTGATTTGGTTTGGATGTTGGCCCCTTGTGGCAAAAATAAGATGTATTTCGGCAAGATTTTCATATGTTCATGCATTGTTTAACATACTTGTGTAGTGTGTGCATTCTAAGTGTTTGATAAAATGCCCAAATGGCATTTTCTCGTTGTTTTAGACTCCAATGAGTACCAAATTTTGGGGATCATCATAATTATTCATGTTTATCATGTTTTGATCATTGGTGATGTGTTTTATACACTTTACCCCGTGAGTGCTTATTCATGCATTGGTCATGCATCTCACATGCACATTAGATGCACAGTAGCCGCACCTTGCTACACACTCCAACACTTGACATGTTTTTGCTTTCACTCATGCTAGTTAAGTCTTTTTAGACCTTTTAGCACATATAACATGTTCTTGTGTCCATGTCATGTCTAGGTTTACATCATGTTCCATCATCCTTAGCATGTCATGTATTTTTATCACCTGATTTACCTTGAGGGTCTAATGTGTTTTGTACAAGTGTTTCAAGTTACAGGTATACATGTTCCAAATTCATCACAGTTTCTAGATTTAGGTGTGAGTGATTTTTGTCATTGTTTCCAAACTCATGTTTAAGTCTAGAGTCTGTTATAGGGTGTTTTATCATGGAATAGCCAAAGGGGAAGATTGTAAAATTGTGATTTACAACTATGTTTTATGTTGGCTTTATTCCATGACAAAAAGTGTTGTAATTGTCTTAATTTATTTCCTTGTATTTTGTGGGATTTTATTGTATTGGGTTTAGTATCAAGTTGGTGAAGACTTTAGCTTAAATGAAGAATCAGTGGAACTTGCGAGTGTCTCGCTAGAAGCTAACCCGCGAGAGAGCCATGTGAGAAGCACATGCTAGAAGCTGAAGAGTCATGCCAGGTTGTCGTTTTTGCGAGTGTATCGCGGGAAAGGCCTTCCCGCGAGATAGTCGTGAAACATTCTGCCTGGAGGTTTTTAATGAGTGACTTTCTTACCCTTCACCCATACTATATATACCCACATTACCCACAAATGTTTGAAGAGGCTATTCAAAGAGAAAAAACCCTAGAGAGGTTTTCTAAAACACACACACACCCATCTTTTGAGAGAGAGCTACTTATCCTTAGTGAGAAATCATTGTAGTCTCTTCTCCATCCCTCTCTCATTATCATACCTTGAGAGGAGATTTGTATCAAAACACAACCCACACCTATTCAGAGTGTATAGAGTGTTTTGGAGCTACTGGGAAGCATTGGAAGAAGCCAAGGTTAGCAAATGCAACATGGAGCTTGTTGCGGGATCCGGAGAACTAAAACAAGATACTATTCCGAGAAGCCTTGTTGGAATAGGAGCTTGGAGGGCTTAGGTATATCGAGTAGATTAGGTTTGGAGGGTCTCTTGCTAACCCATGTATCCCAACTGATTGTCTAGTAGATCGATTTCTGCTTGGAGGGCAGTGGAGAGGTTTTTCGCCGAGTTCTTCGGTTTCCTCTTCGATAACACGTCTCGGTGTTATCTGTGTTTGCATCTCTCTTTCCTACTCTTCTTCATTTCATTTTTACTGCTGTGTTGCTTTTAATATGGATTAAAGTAGTTGTTGTGCTTACACGCTTGTGTTTACACTATTCCGCACTTAGTATTAAGTTAGTGTAAAATCAACCAAGTCGTAACTTTAATTTGGGGGTCTAAACCGCTCGTGTAATTTCGGCACATTTCCGAGCTTTCAAATTGCATATGTAAGCTTCAGATGGATAATGACACTGTTCCAGGGCCATGAGGTTTCGAAAATTGCCTTTAGTTTCGTCATGTACCTCAAGGGATTGCATTCTTAAGAAAGTTTGCGTCTTCACCAAGCACTTACAACGTTCCAAGATCGGCATGCAATGCAAGAGCCATGAGCAATTGAGCCATGAGCAACTGAGCCATGAGCAAGTGAGGCAAGGAATGAGGTTACCCACCTTGAAATCTATGTCAGTTAATGGTCCAGGTTTAGCCTTTTGGAATATTACTCCTGCCTCATCTAGCTTTCTTGCATTAGGTAGATTTTTAATAAGTTGTGCATTGAACCCAAGACAAGTCTTTTTAATAATAGGACTGCATGGAAGATTGAGGTTGGATGGCAAGTAGAGATACTCATCATGTCAGTGAAATGGTTGACTTTTTTTTATCGAAAATTTCAAAGATCTTTTTTTCCTTGTTTTTCGAAAAAAGGAAATTACCTACAAGCTTCAGAAAGGCGTTATTTTTGTTTTGTTCAGAACTGAAAAATTTTGTGTATAATTCGTCAAGAATAAGAGGTATCTCTTTTCAGAACAATCAAAAAAGAGATACCTCTTATTCTGAATGAATCTTTGGTAAAGTTAGAGCATTCTCATCAGCTCTCTCATTAAAAATGTCATTTTGACACACTAAAAACTTACTTTATCATTTTAGCACATTATTTTACAACATACCATTTATCAGATATTCTATTCTTCAATTCTATACATTAAAATAATATTTACTACACATTAAAATAATATATTTACTTAAAGCCTAGCAATATACAATCACAAAGCCCAGTGGCAGTCGCCCCCATCCAAGAATCAACAGCCACCGCTACAACCACCGCCACAACAACAACCACCATAACAACCACCGCCACAAACTACAACCACAATCACCGGATCCTCCAACAAATTCCAAATCCAAAAACCACAACAAATGAAGGAAAAAAAAAAAAAACTCAAAATCTTCAACAAAACCCCACCATACATAGCACAGCCGGCCACCATCATACCCAAGCACAGCCCATAATCATAATCACATGGAATCCACAACTGAAGGAAAAAAGAAAAAAAAAAAAAAAAAAAAAAAGGAGATCAGAATAGATCGCTCCACGGTAACGGCCTCAGCGGTGAGGTTGAACTCCAAGGCGAGGCCGAACTCCACGACAGTGAGCTGTGAGAGTGACAGGGAGGCCGAAAAAAAAAAAGACAGAGGGAGAGTGACAGGAAAAAAAAAGAGATAGAGAAGGCGCAGAGAGAAAGTGACAAAAAGAAAAAAGGGAGGGGTCGGGTTCTGGAAAAAGAAAGAAGAAGAAAAAACAAGGAAGAGAGGTGAAACTGAGAAGATGAAGTGAGGTGGAGAAAGAAAGAAGAAAAAAGAAAGAGAGAGAAGAAAGAGTCATAAATGAAGAGAGAGAGAGAGAAAAAACGAATTAAATAAGCCAAAGAGTGTTTGGCATTAATGTCTGTACCGTCTCATATTTGAGACAGTATTGTAGATATATGTCAAATTTTTTGAGATTTGGAA
Source organism: Quercus suber (assembly GCF_002906115.3). NCBI lineage: Eukaryota > Viridiplantae > Streptophyta > Magnoliopsida > Fagales > Fagaceae > Quercus > Quercus suber. Next base: position 1,510,747 of record NW_027069550.1, on the reverse strand, counting down.
CAACTGATGAGGGTTGGTTTTTGGTGTTTGGTGTGCCAAATGCCAAATTGGCATACTTGATGAGAGTGCTCTACAGACACAGAAAAAAGAGGATGGATGGGCCGGACCATGTGGAAAAAGCCCACTTTTGAAGTTTTCTTTCTTTCCATTTTTGTTTTTTTAGATAAATAAATAGTACTAAGTAGAGAGGGCATCCTTCCCTATAAAAATAAGAAAAATTTCTTTCTTTCTATAATTATGGGTTGTTTGCAAGTGGATTTCATTTTTTCCCCCAACAATTAACACTTTCACATTATGATAAAACGAACCTTTATTAGTGTTTTCTGTTACAATTTGATGTTTTTTTAGAAGAACAATTTGATGATTTTAATTACATGATATAGACAGTATTGTTATTATTATTAATATAAAATTATTAAAGTTTTGACAAATATTATGTGCAACAAGTCAACAATCAAATAGACCACCACATGTATTCGTTTTTATTATTTTAATCTATCCGATCATAAAAATTATATATACATCACATGATTAAACTCATATGAGTATACCTTCTCCCAAAAAAAAAAAAAAAATCATAGGAGTATAGGACTATAACAAAATCAATAAATAATTAAACATACCTATGGAGGTCTGATTTGTCACTAACTAATGCCTAGAGAATTAATTTTCAAATCAAAAAATGGAAAACCCAAATTAACACTAACATCAAATTCAAGGTGATATTTATAAAAATCATTTTCCTTTGTTTTATTCCTTTTGCCAGAATCCTCAATATTTTTCTTTTCTTCTTCTTCTTCTTCTTCTTCTTTTTTTTTTTTTTTTTTTTGAAATTCGTAACTAATCAAGGGTTTAATTTCTAACTATCCCTTATCAACTCCCTCCTTAAATACTCCTACAAGGGTATCTGTGTGATAGGTTCATTGATATGGTCCAAAAGTCCCAGGGTAAACTATTATATTATCGAACCATATAGTTTCAAGAGTGTCTTATGGACAAAGAGTGAAATAGTCTAACTAAAGACTAAGAGACATCACTTCCTTATATCACCCAAAAAAAAAAATTTCCTTAGATCCAAATGAAGTCAAGAGAGGATAACGACATATAATAATGTTTTAGGATTGGATTTCATAAGAACTAATTTTGTATTTCATTTTCCATCCTCTCTCCTTTGCAATAAGGTTGAAACCTTTAAAAAACTTCGTTTGCAAAATATTATTAGCTACTTGCCTTTTTTTCCCCCTTGTATTCGGTGCATGTGTTTTCCCTTTTGTGCTACTACACCTTAGTTTAAAAATAAAAGTTTGATTATATGTATTATATTTGATAAAATGGTAATTGTCTCACGTTACTTAAAAGAGTATGTTATATGTAGTATTACTTGTCCAATTCTTAAAATGACTTTTGAGTTAAGTTTAGTCGTTATGTTAAAATCTCATTTCCTTTCCTTTGTGTGTGTGTGTGTGTGTAAAAGGGATATAATTGATACAAAATTCACAATTGAATTAGACGGCAGATAGAGGGAAAATAGAGAGATAAAGAATTCCACTTATCATAAGATAAAAACTAAAAGAATTAATGAGAAAATATTTAACTCATATTTATTTGCGTGCTCATTCTAGCTGGAACAATTGCATCCTGTTAAGTTTGAAAACTTTGATCAACATTACTTAACAAAAAGTCTCCAAGCCAAAGCATATTGGAGGTTAAAAAGGCGACATGATAGTGGCTCTGTTAGAATCTTTGCATATGATCTGGGTTAGTTCTTATTTAGTCATTTGTCTTATACCAACAATCTTATGTTCGACTACTTGAAGATTCTGTGAATATTTCCTGTTAAGTTGGAGGGTGAGACCATTCTATGTTGGATTGGACTTGATTATGGGAAAAACCCATTCTTCTGTTTCTTTCCCAGTTTTAACCCTTTTCCTATAAAATACTAACATATGTTATTTTATTTATAAGCACAGACTATATTGTCAAGCTTTATTTTTATTTTTTAGTTTTTACTAGTCATACCAAGTTGATGTGACCCTAAAAAAATCAGATAAGGGTTATATATTTTGCAACCCATTTTATATGCGTTTGACTCCAGCTTAAAAAACTTGCTTATTTTACTATTTAACTTATTTTTGTTATTATGAGCCCCATTACACTTTTTGATACTATTTATAAGGGCCAAATTGGCCCAATACCATTAATTTTTGAAGTATTTTGCACGAAGACACTGTTTCGGAAATAATCAGCAATCTACCACCTTTTTAAGTACTCGAGTTCACCAAACTCGAGTACTACATTTTCCACTTCCACCGTGGCACAATGACATGGCAAGATTTTAAATATTTTGCTTCGTACTCGAGCTTGGTGAGCTCGAGTACTGTATTACTGAGGTACTCGAGCTCACCAAGCTCGAGTACTGTTCTGCCTGAACAAATTTTTTTAAAAAAACCCTGGGCCATCTCAGCGTACTTACTCAATCTGTCACTCTCTCATCTATCACTTTCTCAATATCCCTCTCAATCTCGCTATCTCCCTCTCAATCTCGCTCTCACTTTCTCAATCTCCCTCTCAATCTCGCTGTCAATCTCCCTCTCAGTCTCGCTCTCGCCGCGCTCTCGCTGTCTCGCTCTCGCTCTCGCGCTCTCGCTGTCTCCCTCTCGCTGTCTCGCTCTCGCTCTCGCTCTCGCTGTCTTCTTCGGCACCACAAGCTGTTCTTCTTTCTCTATTTCTCACGGCAACACAGGTTCATCACTCTAACTTTTCTCTTCTTTGTTGACCTCTCTATTTCTCTATTTCTACTAAATCTGAATCCATATAGGCTCTGGGATGTGGGTTTCATTTGTGGGTTTGCTTGAGTTTCATTTGATTTATTGTGGGTTTTTTTGGGGTTTTGTTCATTTGTTTGTGCGTTTTGTTTCATAGTATTTTTAATAATTTGTTTTGGGTTTGTCTTTATTTTCTATTTCTGTTATCTTTTTGTGGGTTTGTAATGCAAATTATGTGTTTGATGAAATGCTTCTATGAACTATCTATGAAATGCTTCTATGAAATGCTTCGTGGACTCGTTGAATTTGGGTTAGGATAACATTTGCCGGTCTCATTTGGCACATTTAGCTTGTTTTATCAGTTTAGGATCTTAAGGGTTGGGAGTTTAGGAAGGATCTACCAAAAAAATGATCATCTTAAATCCTATTGAATCTACCAAAAAAATCAGCTAGTTAGAAATGAATACATGTTAAATAATTATAGCTGAAGAAAAAAAATCAGGACTTGTAAGGCTATAACCTGAATATTGTGCTTATACTTCACATAATATAAGGTATTCATGGGTTGTGGGGAAAAAATATTGTGCTTAAACTTCACATAAAACTGAGGTCTCTACATTGTATTGAAAAAAAGAATGCAAGTTGCTAGAATACCTTGTAGTGAGAAACTTCATGTTTTAAGTCTGCCAAAGCAACGTGGTGTAAGTTCTTTATCTTATACGCAAGGTCTTCTCGTATATAGCGCTCAAGTACGTATACTAGAAACACTGAATCAATCATCCGACCATCATGAGCATTCTGAATTTTATCGCACATGTGGGGGCCCTTGCATTTTGCGATCTTCCAGACATTGTCTCCTTTGCAACAAATTGCACGGACTGACCATGGACAGGAATCATCCTCACAACTCACCATAAGCCTCTCTGAGTCTGAATACTCAGTTTTGAAGCTAAAATTCTCTTGCACTGCGTACCAGGTCAACGCATGTCGTACTGCCAATTTAGTTGCAAATACCATCCCTTTCAGTGGCTGCTCCCAGGTGTCTAACTTGATACTTCGCTTGCATAACCGGTGATGGATCAAACATATTATCCCAAGTGTCTTTGGTGAACCATTCCGGCGTAGGATCGGGACCGGGGCATGTATCTCTATTCTCTTCTACAACCACATCTTCAGTATGATCAACATCCTCATGTTCACCCATGGTATCTAGGACTCTTCGAAGTCATCCCTAGTAACATCAATATGGGTTGCATCATCAACAACTCCGTAATCATCTTCATTTTCAAATGTGCCCCCATGCAGCTCATCATGAGATAAATGCTCTCCTTCATGCATTTCCTGGGGCCCTGCCTCCTCCTCAGTTGAGTTCACACCAGGAAATGCCTGCCATGGTTCATTGTCATACCCATCTCCTGTGTTCTCTACACACCCTTGATAAGATTGTAATGGTATTGACTCGATGTGCTCATCTATAGTTCCATCCAAAACAGTATGTTGTGAACCCTCTCCAGCCTCTACTATGGTGGGCTCAACAGTAACATAGAGCTCCGAAGCAACAAATCCTTTCACCACCATTTGTTCAACAACTTCCCACATCATCTTCACTTCAGCGCCACCCGATAATTGTAGTGACTTGTAGACAACTTGGGTGCCTACAACCAATTGAGGTGCTCGATACACGATTGAAATGTTATGCCTAGACTGGTCTAACCCCATCGCCTTCAATATTCTTCGTTTCAAATTCATAAGGCCTATCCCACGCTTCACCTTAACACATTTTTGCTTTTGGTTTGAGCCTTGGTATGACAACCCATTTAACTCATGATAATACGTCTCTCCATCGTAGTACACATAGAAAAAGTGAAAATCCATCACCGACCTATTATTAACAATATTAAAAGTTGTCATAAACTATAAATAGTTACATAAATTTGGCATATGATAAAAAGTATTTCTATTCAAACTCAACCTCCTTGACTATGTGTATAGACATATAAATAATTGAATCTCGATCATAATGTGCACTTAACCATATATATATATATATATAAAATATATATATATATATATTTTATACACATATAAAATAAAAAAATGTCAACCATTTCGACTTTATTTTATTAAGCCAATTTCTTTGTTGAGAAATGAATTCATATTATATGAAAGTTTTATATGTAAGTATGAGAAGGAAAGATTATATTAAGAAACAGTACGGTAGGAAAAGGGAAAAATATACCAAACCATATATACAGCCCCACTTTTATATTAGATAATTTTAAATTGTGAAGAAATTGATAACTTGGTATAAATAGAAAGAAAAAAGGAGTTTACATAATTTATAAGTTTATATTAATTGCATATTATTATTTTTTTTTTTACTTTATCGAAAAAAATAGTTAATGTTATTAGAATTTTATTATAAATTTTTTTCCAATTTACCTTACAATTCTCAAATCTCTAACCTTGAACGAGTAAATGCTATCAATATGATTTATGTTTTCATTTCTTTCTTTATGTTTAGCATATAGGTAGAAAATATTTCTTGTCAATTTTCATATTAATTTTATATTGATGGTTCTGAACTATTAATGCCA